>NC_056735.1:623591486-623881486 GCF_019279795.1 Protopterus annectens | reverse complement strand
GTAGCCAGCTATCTAGGTAAAGGAATACACAAAGATCCTACAGCATTGCTTTGGCCATTATATTCAACATCTTGCTAAACACTCTGGGTACTAAAATAGGAGCTGTCATGCAAGACAGTAAGAACAAAATATGAGGCATAATCAAACATTAAACTGGAAATACGAAACACAATGCAGCAGTACGCAATAATTTTTACAACATCTACACCCCACAGAATATCACAAAATACTGTAAAATTGTATTTTAAAATTAAACTACACAGTAAGAAAAAAAAACTTCCGTTTGTAGCGCAAAGCATTTTTATGAGTAGAAGTGAAAGACAAATTTCAACATATTACAAACAGAAAAAAAAATCCACATCTACAGGAAAGACCGGGAATGCATGGTATTCATCTGACTGATACAGCTTTTCTTTATTGCAGTTCAGCTGCAGATCTTCACAGATGGGGGATGCTAGGTCAACCTTCTCCATCACAATACCATTTTATCATCCATTAGATTTCTTTAATGATGTTGAATCCATTGATAGTGAAGCACTGCCAACGAACTCATATATGAGCAATGCACTTAAATCGATTAGCTGGGCATCTAGCATACACATATTTTATTTTATTTATATTAAAAACCTATATTAAAACATAGATGCAAGTTTATAAAACATAAACATTTCCAGTACTCCGAAACGTGTTTCACACCATTTAATGTTATAAACAAGGCCAACAAGCTCCTTGTAAGAAAAATTTAACCATTTACCCACCTGCTAAAAGCCTTTTCAAGCATCGCTGAATGGAATTATACAGAGCAATTTAACCACTTCCTACATCATCAAATAAAACTTTTAAAGTGGCTACATTAAGGATCACAAAGGTGTCACTTATATGCTCTGATGATGTCACTGTTGTGGGACACCACTCCTACATCATAGTCTGTGTCTAACTGTTGCCAAATTCAGGGAATCCAAAACCATGTTCAGACACTATGTAAAGGATTTTAAAATGTCCAAATGACATGAAAGGGCTATCAGATGTATGGCAGTCAATAGCTGATCAAGCTGCACATATAACATGTAATCCAAAGCCAAACAAAGAAAAACATGCAAGCTTCAAACAGCTACAGATGGCACAAAGACAAAATTACTTTCAGTCATTTCCATACCTTTGATCCACTTTACCAGTACTACTCTATCTTAAAAAACACAACTTACTGTGGTAATGTAGCGAGGATGAAATTCTGTTGCTTCTTTCAGGAACAATAAACCTGGGTGACTATTAACTACATCCTACAAGATAAAAACAAAGACAAGAAATGCATTATTAAATGGCCAACTAAACATTATATTTTCCTTGTACATTTACATTCGGTCCTTTCTCAGCAGAACTGCCAACCTAGAGTTTTGAAATCCTGAATCCTGTGGTACGATAAAAGGATTAACAGATGCCTATCTGTGATAAATTATTATAGCAGTAACCGTGGACTGGGTGTGGTATATTGAAGATTTACTCACAGTTGGTGTGGTTTAAACACGAGGGCTTCGTCCTCATGAATAAACAAAGGCAACCATGGGTAAATCTTCAACATATCACACCCAGGAGTCGGTTATTGGTATTATGCAATGACATTACTTAAGAAAGAAATTACTTACTGTTCTTAACATCTTTGTATAATGGCGCCATGGCATTCTTCTGCATAGTTTTTGTAATCTGCCACTTTGCTGATGTACTGTGCATGCTTTGGAAAGCAAGCAACAGAGAAAGAAAGATTTCAGTTGCTGCTGCTTCTTTTTTTTTTTTTTTTTTAAATTAAGTGTGAAATTCGGACAGTTTAGAGGTACAAGAGATGGCAAAAACAGAAGGAAAATCAGGTATGTTTCTTTAGTTTTGTATGAAATACTCTATTTTCCTTGTATTCTCTCTGCCCTCCGTACGTACCTCTCGACCTCTTAGCTCAAGAAAACTGGAAATCCTTAGCATACATTAATAAAAGAAAGTCCGGGCGACCAGATTTTTTTTTTCTATTGGTATATGCCTGATTCACAATGTGCACGCTGGTTGGACTGACCAATCTGTGTGCACGTTTTTAACTGTTAATGAGCTACCATTGTATAATAAGCAATATCCCATATAATAATACATTCATCCATAGCCCCTGTTTTGTATATTAGGTTGGGGCATCACACCAACAGTGATCATCATCAAGAGATAATGTTCACATCACTGGGTGGCTAGTCCTGCCAAGTTTGTACTTCCATACCACACTCATGCATGCACAGTGTCCAATCCACCTACTGCATGCCTTTGGAATGTAGGAGGAAACTGAAGCACCTAGAGAAAACACACACAACATATAATAAGTATTTTTATAATAAAGAAAAAAATGTTTAATTTAAAAATAGCTCACTTTCAGATACTCAACACTTACAACACAAATCACAAAAACTGATGCATCATAAGTTTTGGAACCCAAATGTTATGAATGGAATGTTCAGACTTTAAAGATTTTGATGTTGCTCCACTAACACAGGGTTTCTTCTACATCTATATATATATATATATATATATATATATATATATATATATATATATATATATATATATGTGTGTGTGTGTGTGTGTATGTGTGTGTTCATATATATACATGAATATGTACATGTAAAGATATATAGATATAATGCCAAATGTTTGTCTACACACATTTTAAAAGTATGACTAATTCTTTGCGCCCTAAGCACCAGTGGCACACATAACTGATTAAAGCCACTGATTCCTGGAGAGAAAATGCCAGCTGCGTCCTGAAAGGTTTTGTCACAGCTTTTCAGAAACATGCCTCAAACAAAACCTTATGTCTCAGAAATGGTAACATTTACAAAAAACAGCAATGTAATTAATGAGGCACTGATATACAAATTGGTTGCAAAGTCAAAACCTTAAGAGATTTCTTTTTTAATTCATATTTATTACTGAAAAACAATTTCTTTGTTAAAACTTACAGTTTAAATGGGAAACCTACTGTATCAGCAGCAAAGTTGTTCATGTCACTTTGAAGTTTCCAGTGATTTATAAGAAGAAATGTTCCTTATCCTGGTTGTCTTTACACACTACCCAAAGTGCTCACTGGCAACAAATTCTTCCACATGCTAGATATTTTCAGTAACACCACTGCATCAACATTATATACCTAAAATAGTAACTACAGCCACATGATCATGCATTTATTACATCTATGACTTATATGTTTCTCTTGACAATAGTCTTGAGTTTCACCATTCACTTCTCATTGAAGCATATAATTATACTGACTTTAATGTGTTCATGGTGGTTTTCTTTAACACTTATCCAAAATATAAACTACTATCAAGTTGTTTTGTGTGGCATACTTTGGTTACAGTAGAAATAGTTTGAACATTTTGTAACCAACCTCTAATTTTGTGAAGGAAAGCCTTTGTCTGCCTCTCCCCACTGAACATAAGAAAGAAGGAATACGGAAAAAACAGAAGGTAATGGTAGATAAAGGAGAGGTATTGCATGAATATTTTAACTGCACAAGGCAAAACATAGTGTCACAACTCCAGATCACACACTGTTTCAGTGACAAGCAACCAAAGCTAGAGCAAATTTTATAACTATTGCTTTTCAACCTTTCTATCACATTTGTAGACCATGCACTTAAACTTGAGCAGCCGGATTTATACTAGTACCTTCCTGGCATACTTTACACTGCATTTCCAAACATCAAGTTAAGCACAACAGCTTTTTTCTACAGCCTGTCGACATTCACTCATTCTCCAATTAAAAGCTTTATCTCTATGAAGGGTGATGGAGAATGGGGTACCATCTATGCTTGTATTCATGGGTGCAAGAAAGAGAAACTAATCATAGTTAGGATGCTAAGCAAGCCCACAAAACAGAGAGACAGATAGACACACACACACGTCATTTGGGCAACCACCACTTCACATATGACATGACTGTGTTGTTACAGGAAACTGACGCACCCAGGAAAAAAGATTCATAAATGCAATGAAGGCATGTAGATTCTTCAGTCTAGGCACCCAGGTCAAGAACTGCCCATACATGTCAAGCAGAGCACCTCTTTGGCCCTCTTCAAAAGGAACCTTGATGATTGGATGGGAGTAGGAAATTCACCCCAGGGATCATGTCAGTCACCCTGCTAGAGAGGGGTCCAGGGAAGTAAATGCTGTGGGAAGAAATAACCAGGGAATTGTTATGGCTAGGCTTGTATAGGCCCTAGAGTTGATAGCCTAGTACCAACCTATGAACCAAGTGAGGTAGCAATGTTAACTCTTATGCCAACAGGCCACCAGGCTGGCGTCTTTCTATTACATTTTTTATCCTTTCTTGGCCAGGTTAGTCATGCTAGCCTATAAGCCTCTTTTCAGGGGAGACCCAAGGTGATATTTATACTATTAGTGGAAATTTGGCCAGTGCATCAAGGAACTTCCCCTACTCAAAATATTGGAGGTAACGAGAAAACACACGTCCCGTTCCTAGCTCACTGGCGGCTGTGAGGATGGAGTGTGACGTGGAGAGAATGATGGAAGTCATGGAAGTGAATGCCAGTGCTATGGAGAATTCCAACAAAGTTATGGAGGATTAAGAGGTTATCTTTCAACAAAACCTGTTTGCTGAAGCCAAAACAGAGGAGTCAATGAGAGAGCCTTGTGTTATTATAACCCTCCAGTAGGGAGGGTTATGGGATATGAATTAAAAAGAATGTTGATGCAGAGCGAGACAGAAAACAAGAGAGATGCTTCATGGGGAGACATTATGGGAAAAATATGAAAAGAAGCAGCAGAATTGATCCTGAAAGATAACAGTGAAGTAGAAAAGATTTATTATGCAGGAACGGTGAAAAAAGGCACTAGGGAAACACAAAAGAAAAAAAAATAAAACAAAGCAGAATAGAATGTGAAGTGTAAGTGTGTGGTGTGAATTTAAAATAAAGAAGAACAAGAACTGGATAGGTATGAAGTTTGGAACAACTTCATAGCTCCTTTGGGTGTATAAGCCAAGAGGTAAAAGCTTTTAGTCTTACAAAGAGACATTTTGTGACATTATATTTGAGACTGTTTATGCAATGGAAAATTTCTTTAGGGAATATGAAAAAAAGGAAGACTAATCCCTGGAACTTGTGTGTAATAAAAGCATATAACAGGGAAACAAAATAGATTTATGTACAATTTTGAACGGAAGTAGAAAAGAGAGAATTTAAAAGGGCATTTGAAATGTTTATGCAAAGTAGTATTGGACTTTGCAAAAGTTTATGATAAAAGGTGTTTGTGGACTACTGAATGGGTGTAAAGACAGAAAAAGATAAAAATTATACGTATTCCATGCATGATAAATGTTGAAGGGAATGAAGGGTGTAGTAAAATACTGGGGACAACCAAAACATGTTTATTTTGTGGAAAAGGACATTTGATAAATAACTGTGACAAAAAGAAATGTTACATTTGTGGCGAACTAGGTCGACAAAAATGTGAACTGATATGTTAGAAATGTAACAAAACTAGGAATTTAAGACTGAAAATAATGAAAGTGAGAAGAAACATTAGACGTGGTGGAAACAGAAGAAAGGTTAGATAAAAAAAAGATGAAAAAAGAGAAAGAATGTAGGAAGGTACTGAAATAAATGATGAGGAAAATATAATTTGGGAAGTAGTAAAAGGAAAAAAACAATCCAATTGGTGAAAGGGTAAAAGATATAAAAAAAATTACAGGAATATGCATAAAAAGAAAGGAAGTGGATGACAAAATATAATTATAATTTCCAGAAAATTAGGGAAAGAGGAAAGTAACAATGTTAGCATACTTTGTGAATGTGAATAGTATTAAAATATAGTAAGAAGAATAGGGGTTTTGGAATAGGTTCACAGGTTAGTACTTGGCTAACTGCCTTTGTGGGCCATTTTAAGCTGAACCAATTAACCCATGTGAGTATCTAACCCTGCATGTTCAGTCTGCAAGGTAAACACCTTAACCATTATGCCAACCTCCCACCCAAAAGTGATACTACAGGTTCATAAATTAGTACTAGGCTAACTGCTCGTCAGCCATTTTAAGCTTAGCCAATTACCCCATTGTAAGAATTAAACCTTGCACCTTGTGTCTGCAAGGTAAACACCTTGACCATTACACTAACCTCCCACCCCGATGTTGGTATAATACCTGTGATACAGATGTACTTTTACTAGAAGATACAAGATTGTTATCAAATGAAGAAAGATTACAAACAGATTTTGGGGGAAGATAATTTGTAATTTGTGAAATGATTGATGTTCTGGAATAGGAATATTTTGTAGAAATACAGTACAACTATTAGTTACAACTTCAGTAAGAATGGGAAGATTAACTACTGTGGACAAAATGAAGAGAACAAGTATAAAGAATAACATTATATACTTGCAGTAATTGCAAAGAAAGAGGAAGTTTATTTCATCAGATTCTAGAATACGCAGTGGTAAATATGAATAGTATACTGATAGGAGATTTTAAATGTGACTTAAGAGGTAAATGCAAAAAGAAAGGAAAGGATGTAAGAAAAATATCTGAAGTTATGAGATGTAAATTAATACTCTGGGATAGAAATTCATAAACTTATAGAAGGGGTACCTGCAGAACTGAAACAGATTAGTTTATAATATCCAAAGGACTAATCATGAGGTAAGGCGAAGCAGGTGAGACTGATTTTTTTAATCATTTAGCAATATGGACAGAAAGATGTTTCTTTATATTTAAACCAGTAAAGGAAGAAAGCAATGTAATGAGGGAAAAGAAAAGTACAAAAGGAGAAATAGAACTGAAAAACGAATAATGAATATTGTAAAATATGTACAAGACATGTTTAAAGAAGTTAAAAACAAGGAAGTAAAAAAAAAGTTTTCAGAACACAAAAATGAAGAATTTGAAAATGAGATGTCTTTATACGAGTTAGATAAAGTATTAGGACAAGTGACTATAGATATGGCTGCAGGGCCAGAAGAAATAGGTTATGAAATGTATAATAACTTAAAGGAATGGCGAAAAGAATATTTTTAATTTTGAATGACTTGCTAAACAAAAGGATTATGCATAAAAATTATGCAGTGGAATACTTAAATTTATCCAGAAGAAATAAAGAAAATATAATGGAAAACTGAAAGACAGAACTGAATACTAAGATTTTTATGAAAATATTACAGAAGATATTTCAAAGAAAGATGAAAAGTGTTATGGAACACAATATACATAGTAAAAAAGAGATGTCAACAATTATTAACAATAGTAAGAGATTGTGGATGATACTATAAAATACAGAAGAAGATAAACTTATGACAGAGGATCCTAGTAGGCATTCGATACAACAGGACATGGAATCTTATTGGCAATAATGAAAGCATACAATATAAGTGAGAATATCAGGAAAGTATATATATCTGCTTATAGAAATAAAGTAAAATTTTTGGTAAATGGTTGGCTGGTGTGTGTGAGACAAGGATGTCCAAGGAGTTACATAATCTTTGCTTTAATGAATGTAACTGTATGTGAAACAAATTATAAAATGAAGGAAGAGAAGTACATAACACCTGATGGCTTAAGAATCCCAGTCCTGTTAACTTATGCAGATGAATAACTGCACAAAACAAGAGGTGGGTAAAAAACAATATTATTTACATGAACATTTAGAAGCAATGGGGATGACTTTAAACAAAGAGTACAGGGTTAGCAGACATGGTTAAGATAGTGGAAATACAATTTACAATGAATGAAATTTTTGTCAAGTCTAAAATTTGGTAATAAAATTGTAGGTAGGATTCAATGGAAAATAACAGAAAAGCTGAAAGGAATTTGTTTTTTTGGAAAACATGTAGAGTATCATATAGGAAAAATGTGTATTTGATATATTCAGTTTCAATGGGGAAAATAGCATGAATACACTTGTGAAACATGCTATCAATGATATTAGAAAAATAATTACTACAGACAAATGTTTTTTTTACTTCATATGAGATTCTAGACTGAATCCACTAAGAAGAGGAATTTTGTATGTAAATAAAGGTGGCAGCGGCTTAGGGTTAATTAACCCAGTGGTCTATGTTGCTTCTCTAAATTTTCATAAAGTGCTTAAATGGATAAATGAAAAAAAAGTTTGGTTACAAGAATATTTAAATATGAATATGAAAAATGTTGGAATAGTGTAAAAATAAATGAGAAAAATAATGTAAAAATGAAAAAAAATGAAATGTTACCAAGAAAAAAATATTGATGTGGAAATTAAAAACTGATGAAACATAAAAGGAGAGAAAACTGTGGTACAAGAATATAATGATACAATATTATTTTGTTACACCATGGAAAAAATTAGAAGGAAAACTTTAAGCTATAGAAATAAAAAAAAATAATGGTGTAATAAAAAAGTAGAATGCCAACACTTTTTGAGGAGACTGTTAATAGATAAATTACCAGTGAAAGGGAATGTCATTGTTTGTCTGTCAGCATTTCCCGGTTAGGGGTCGCCACAGCAGAACTCCGGTCCATTAATGACTGGCAGTTGGTTTTTATGGTGTCAAGTTGCCAGTCCGACGCCCAACCTTCAACGAAGGCACACCCATTTAATGCATGTCTTTCAAACGCCCACTTGACCGCGGGGAGGACATGCAGACTCCAAACAGAAGGCACTCGCAACCCAAGCCGAGAATCGAACAGGAGAACCTCTTGCTATGAGGCAACACCACCGCTGCGCCACTGCGGAAGTATATACCAGTGAAAGGGAATATGGCATATAAAAAGAAAAGTGAAAGAATATGTTTATATTGTGGTAAAGAGGTAATTACTGAACATGTGTTTTTGAAATGTAAAGGAGTGATAAAATTATGGGAAAAGTTCTGTAAGAAAATTTTTTTTGAAGATATTGAAAAAGTCGGTACGATAAATATGTACATGATTAAATATGTGCATTATAAAATAGAAGTAAAAATATGTTAAAAACTGATAAATGTTTTATGTTATATGGGTAATGTGGAATGAAAAAATAAATTATGTTTAATGGAAAATGTATTTTGGCAGTAATACTGAATAAAATTAGATGATGGTTATAGAAAAAAGTGGGGATCTAATAAGGATAAAATTTGATAAAAAATAATCAAATGTGTAATAAGTAAAAGGAGGATATGGAAAATTGTATTTTGTAAATATGTAAACATTACATAAATATTTTGTAATCTGTAAATACTGTTTTCTTTGCAAAAAATAAAGGACACCTACTCTTTTAAAATGGTGCTAAAACTGTGGTGGTGGTGCTGTGGTAGCGTTGTCGCCTCACAGTAAGACGTTGTCCTGTTCGATTCTCAGCTAAAGCGTCTTCTGTGTGGAGACATGCGTGAATGGGCGTACCTTCGTTGAAGGTTGTGAGTCAGAGCTGGCAACTCGGTACGTAAAAATCTACTGCCAATCAATAGCAGACCGGAGTTTCGCTGTGGCAATACCTAACCGGGAAAAGCCGAAAGATACAACAACTCTTTTAAAATGGTACTATGGGATCTTTTACATCTGCCTGAGCTACCAGCAACTCAAACAGATGGGGCTTCAGATTAATGCCTCATCTGAAGGATGACATACTCAGGTGTGTAACCCCCCCCCCTTTAAGCTGTACTGCAGCATCAGTAATTGAGCTACCTGGTGTAAAAATAGAACCAACAGCCTTCTGCACCAAAGGTATGTGTGGTACCTGTTGCACCACTAACGCTGCTTAAAAAAATACATGGTAAAAGAAAACTGACTAGAATATCATGTCTTTGGAGCTGTAAATAGCCTCATTCGCTTCCTCAGTTTGTAGGATATTTAATGTCTACCATACTAACAGATGAAAAGTGGGCCTGGATGAAGGGAATCTCTGCAGAAGAGTATTTAAAAAAAACTGAAGCAATCAAATACAATAATTAATCTGATGCATTTTCATATGGTTTAAGAGGGTCTACTACTACTCTCAATTCAGCACCTGGCATACAAACACAAAGGACACCTAATTACTTAAGATTTTAGTAAGACAAAGTTCCAAGAATGTCCAGCTGCACAGATTCGTGATGGACTTTTCAACATTCTTCCATGTATCCTAAAGGCAGTGTTATTCACAGCTTGTGTCCATTAAATTCTTCAAAGACAGATTCCTTCTCAGTTGGTATCATTTATTAAATTAACAACACTAGACTTTTAAGGCTATACAATTTACTGCATTAACTCCTCAGTTAATACACTTAACTTCTTACAAAAAATATAGTTGTGCAAGAATGTGTCATAACAGTAGATGTCCTCACTTATCACTGCTGCCATATTCCAAACTGTTGGCTTATCTTGCAAATTAACTAGGAAATCTGGCATGGGTACCAAAGCTAAAACCTACAACACAGCTAAAGGTAAGGGTTAATAAGTGGATGTATGAGCATAATCACAGACTATTCAAAGCCAGGAAGCATGTAGTCTCCTGAAGATACCAGAGAAGTAAAGGTCGGTTAAGAGAGGTGAAAAAAGAAGTTATGTACTCACCATAACATTCCATGTTTTTTGTCCATCTCGCCTTCAGTCTTGCTGTTTGGGTTCGGAGCCGAAACTCAGCTCCGACTCGGCCTATACTAAAGCTAGAGAGCTTCTACTGGCTCAAGGCTGAGTCCTATCCCATAGTGCTTAGCAGCTGTTCTCCAGATCTCATTTGAGGAGGAAAGGTTCCTATGATATATTCAATATCCAAAAAGATAATATCCTAAACATATTGTCATAAAAACTAACAAGAAAAGGGCAAGAAGGGAATCAGACCTTATCTGCCAATTTAATTTCCTCTAGATCCTCCAGGAGGGGGATGGCTGGGAGGGACGGAAGACTGAAGGCGAGATACTGGACAGCAAACATGGAACACTATGGTGAGTACATAACTTCTTTACTTTATGTTGTCCCATCTCACCTTCATTCTTGCTGATTTGGACAGTCCCCCAGCACCATCTTCTTGGATGGCTCAAGGGAATAAACTCTTCAGGACAGTGGAACCAAAGAATGCCCTGTTCCAGGAAGCCACATCTACTTTGTAATGAGTAATAAAAATATGAGGGTTAACCCATGTAACAGCAGCACAAATTGAATCCAGTGGAAGTCTGGATTGAAAGGCAATGGAGGTAGATACCACTCTAGTTGAATGCCCTTTGAGTTTCCCTGGTGGTTCTTTATTGTGGGAATCATAGGCATATGTGATTGTCTCAGTAAGCCATTTGGACAAGGTAACTTTTGAGATTGCCAAACCTTTTTTATTTTCTGAATAGGAGACAAACACTTGATCTAAATTCTTTGGTCCTAATGCAAGTAAAAACACAACTGTCTATGCACATCCAGTAGTTAGGAAAAAACACTGGTAATTCTATATTTTGGTTTAAATTCATTTGAGAATAAACTTTCGGTAAAAAGGAAGGATTTGTTCTGACGGTAACTCTATCTCTGTGGAAGATCAAATAAGGTGGATGGATAAACTAGGCTTGCAACTCTGATACTCTACTGGCTGAAGTAATTGCTGTCAGGAAGAGTGTTTTCCGAGATAAAAATTTAAATGAACAAGATGATGCTGGTTCGAAAGGGGGCAGGATCAAAGATGATAATACTAGATTGAGGTCCCAAGCAGGAGGAGGTTCTCTGAAGGGAGGTTTTAATAGAAAGGTACCATTGAGGAAGGATTTGCATAGTCTATGGGACATTAGACTAGATCTCTCTCCCACATAATTAGAAATAGCAGCTAACTGAACTCTAATACTGGCTGCCGGCTGCTCCTTGATTAAAGGTTTCTGTTAGAAATTCCAGAATTGCAGGTATAGATGCTGTAAAGGGATCCATATGTCTTTTGTTAGCCCAACAAGAGAACCTCTTCCATTTGCTTGCATAGAGTTTCCTAGTTGTCTGCTTGTGCGAGGAGACTAGAATGTGATGAACTGCAGGGGACAATTCCGGAAGCCTGGCTAAGACTGGAAGTGGAGCAGCCAAGCTGTCAAGCTTGAGGGTGTGGAGGGCAGGATGGAGTGTAAAGATCCGGCACTGGGTCCAGGATCCATGGGTCCTCCTGAAGGTAGAGCCAAAGAAAAGGGAACCAAATCTGACGAGGCCAGTATGGCGCAATGAGAATTAACCTGTGACTCAACAACTTTGCTTTCTGGATAAACTTTGGAATCAAGGGATTCAGGGGAAAGGCATAAAGAAGACCCAAGGGCCAATCGTGAACCAGTGCATCCCTCGGTGACTCTCCCAGAGGGGAGATTAGGGCAAAGTAGTTGTTGCATTTGGTATTGAATGGAGTGGCAAAAAGGTTGCAGCAAGGCTGTCCCCATTTGCGAAAAATTTGATTCGCAACTTCCCGATTGAGGGACCACTCGTGAGGCATGAGAATCGCTCTGCTTAGCCTGTCTGCTATAATGTTGGATTTCCCTGGGATATGCATTGCTGTCAGAAAGCGTTGAGAAGATATCGTCCATTGCCACACTCTCTGGGCCTCTCGACATAGGGGTAGGATCTGGTTCCTCCTGTTTGTTGATGTACAATACCACCAACATATTGTCTGTCTGAATTGCAATAGTCCCCGTGGGAAGAGTCCTGAAATGCTTGCAATACCAGAAGCATCACCCTCATCTCTAGGACATTGATATGCAAATGGTATTCGTGATATTTCTAAACCCCTTTGACCTTCTGTCCCAGATAACACCCCCCCCCCCATCTGGGACACTTCCGTGGTTACTGTAGCGATAGGTTGGGGAAGTACAAGTGGTCTTCCCATTGTTACCTGAGTGGATGGAACCTGAAATGCTTGCAATACTAGAAGCACCACATTCATCTCTAGAACATTGATATACAAATGATACTCGTGATTATTTCCAACCCCCTTGGACCTTCTGTTCCAGATAACACCCCCCCCCCCACCCTATCTGGGATGCTTCCGTGGTTCCGTTCCGTGTAGTGATAGGTTGGGGAAGTACAAATGGTCTTCCCATTGTTACCTGAATGGATGGAACCAACCAAAGTAGGTCCTTCTTGCAGGAGTGTGTTATGAGGATTTCGTGAGACATGGGTAACTCCTGCATGGACCACTGGGTAAAGAGTAGCCACTGCAATATTCTCATGTGAAGTCGGGCCATGGGAAGTAGCGTTATCATCCCTGCCATACAGCCTAGGACTTTTAGGACAAATCTTGCCTGTACTCTGTTCTTGTTGAGTAAGATCATCACTTGACTACGTAACGTCTGGATCCTTTCTTGAGGTAGCTTTGCCAACATGTAGTTTGTATTTAAATCTGCACCAATGAATGTAATATGCTGTGATGGCAACAAGGCAGATTTTTCTGCATTTATAGTAATGCCTAGCTTTGAGAAGAGATAGATGGTGAAGTCTCTTGCTTTGATCAGTAGCTGCTTGGTGATGTCAGTTAGGAGCCAGTCATCTAAGTATGGAAACACCTGAAATACCGGACGTCTCAGATGAACCATGACTACTGCCATGCATTTGGTAAACATCCTGGGGGCTGTGATGAGTCCAAAGGGCAGCGCTCTGAACCGGGTAATGACCCACTCCCAGCCAGAAGCATAGAAATCTGAGCCTGTCCATCTTTATGTGGTAGTACGCGTCCTGAAGATCTAACAAGCACATCCAATTGTCTTTTCCCAGAAACAGGAGTATAGACAGCAGTGTTACCATCTGGAACTTTGACTTTTTCACTGACTTGTTTAGTCTGCTGAGATCCAATATGGGTCTCCAGTCCCCTGCGTTATTTGGAACTAAAAAGAACCTTGAGTAAATTCCGGATCCTAATTGGTCTGCTGGGACTTCTTGGATGACTCTTTTTTTCTAGCAACATTTGGATTTCTAGTGTTGCTTGATCCCTTTGACTGGGTAGAATATCTTGGATAAACTTTGGTGGATAAGGTGGACATTGAAAAGGAATGGTCCATCACCTGGATATAATGGGACTGTACCCATTTGTCTTGAGTCAAATTTAGCCAGGCTTCTGGGTACAGTGATATTCTCCCCCTGACTGCCTCCAGAGGTGGACAGGCGGACATCCTTTCAGGAGCGCTGGAAGGGCCTACCAGAGAACGCATCTCTGTCACCCTGGTTATGCGGACCCCCCCTGGCACATGGATGGCGTCTTCCATTATTTCCTCCTCTGCCCCTGGGGGAAGGATCACCACGGGTGTCAGATAAGGCTCCTTTGGACTTAAGGAACCACATTTTCCTCTCTTTTGACCTTTAGGATAAGGTCGGGTAGGGGCGGAAAAATGGACTCCAACGGCAGACAGAGTCTTACCATCTTGTTGGCTCCTGGTGAGAGTTTCTTTCACTTTTGGCTTGTACGATGATGAGCCATCAAAGGGAGTGTCAATAAAGGAAGAATGGAAGGGTTTGGCAAACTCACAAAGGCACATCCAGGAACGTCTACAAAGAGCTATTCCTGTGCCTGCTGCCCTGCTCGCTCCATCGTCTGCATAAGATATGAGGTACATGGAGGAGGTAGATATGGAGGTTAAGGTTGCAAGCCAGGAATTAACCTTATCAGATAAGTCCTGGGCTGTAGCAGCTTGCAGGGTATCTTTGTTTGTCATACATCTGCTTATTTACCCTTGTGCCCATGGTCTTAGGTCATACATTGTACATACGGCTCTACAGAATCTTTTGGCTTTGGCACCACAACCAGACATCCAGGTTAATTGGTGGGATAACAACAGTTTGGAATACAGCAACAGTAATCTAAGAGATGGCATCACACTGCTTCCTCTAAACTCCTTCTGACAGTAACCTCTCTTTAAAGGCTCAGTCAAAACTTAGTAGGATATCAAAATCTTCATTCCATTCTGTTGCAGAAAATGCAGTAAAAAGGCAAATTCTCTCTATTGCCTAAGAATCTCACAACAGTAATCATTGTCAAGCTGTATTACGTTTCCATTATAATGCAACCTTCTCTTAGCTCAAGCCACTTTTAATATGTTTGTTGACTTTACAGGACAGAAACTTCATGATTACTGCTCTGGGTGAGTATTCAGTCTGAGTCTTAAAAGAACAGTGAATCAACTTTTCTACTGCATTCAAGGAAATCACTTGATCCAGTATGGTACAGAAATGATGCTGCAGGATGCTAACCATGGTCTCATTCTATGATACCTCCATGAAACCCTAAGAGTCCCAGGCAGCTTATTTTCTCTCTGTTCTATAAATCACCCAAACCCAGCAACATCTTAGTATATTGATGAAGTAAAAATGATGCACAATACTCTCAAACCCAATGATGCAGGTGCAAGGCATTTCCCTGCAACACTGGCAATCCAGGATCAACTAGCAACCTGGGAAGCTGATGAGCTGGCGGGGGGGGGGGGGGGGTCTAGACTTGAGTAGCTGATGTCCAGCTTACCATCCTAAGTGTAGGTCATTGGCATTTGCAATACAATGCTGTTCTCTACTACTGGCTAAAGAGCAGTATTAGTATCTCATAATGCACATATGTGCACAGGGGGGAAGGGGATAGCAGACAAACACGTCATGGGTTAATCCACTCATGAGAGAGTGCATACATCATTGCATACCCTTCCCCTCAGAGAAGATTAGAGGAAATAAAGAAAAAAATCCTTGCAATCAAGGATGGCTATCACAGGATCAGGATGACTTGATCCCCTTCCTCCCACAAAGATGGAATAAATCCTCCATAATCCCTGAACACACTAACAGCAAAAGATGAGAGGGTGGGGGTTGTGGGAAAGACGGGCATAGCTTCCTGCAGAAGGTCATCTTGGCCAAAGGAGACAAATTACATTCTGTGCCCATTCTAAGCAATGTTGCCATACAGATCAATCATGAGGCACCGGTCTTTGCAGAAAAGAAATTATAAATCCTGATTTAAAGTCAAGTTACTGCTGCTTTGTTTACTGTGTAAGACAGTAATAGCATCTCAGTCTCAGCTTTAGTAAAAGCGCCAAGGTAAGTCCCATTACATAGTGGAACATATCCCTGGATGATAAAGTGGTTCTGCAGGCACTACCACTTGTTACTGATAATTCTGAGTTGTTGCTTCTGTCTGCTGTTTGCATACTAACCATCATCCTCATCAGCCCCCTTTTTTTCCCGTTTTGTATACGGGGTCGGGGTTAGTGTTAACAATGGCTATCTCTCTTGATGCAATGCCACACTCCTGCCTTCTTCGACACTCATGCCTGACTGTCGCATATCTTCTTTCACAATAATCCATACATCTCTTTGCTGGACATTCTCCTCATTTCCTCTTACCCTCCTCCTGTCAAAATCTTCACCAGATTGTCTTCTGCTTTTCTGCACGTCAGAGCCACCATAATCTGTCCTCTTTGATCTTTTCTGCAACTGGAGCTACTTGGCTTCTGCTAATATGTCGATTTTTCATCTGTCCCACAATGTGCATCCTACCACCCTTCTCAGGCACTTCATTTGCATCACCTCTAGCATCTTCATCTGCTCTGCCTTTACAGCCCAGGTTTCTGCAACATACAGTAGTGATGGTCACTCCATTGTCTTGTACAACTTACTTTTCAGCATTCTTTTCTCATATACTACACCTGAGACTCTATGCCAGTTGGCTGCTGCCCCTTTGATTCTAGCTTTGACCTCTTCATTCAGACTTCCCTTCTCCTCAACCACCCCTCCCAGATATTTAAAACTATTTACCTGTCCCATTATCTTCCTTTCTATCTTAATTCTCAGCTTCTTCTAATTTCCCCAAATTGCTGCCATTACCACCATCTTATCTGTGCTTAGTTTCATCCCATGGGCCTTCAGTTTTGCACTCCAGTCCCCTATCCTTTGCTGAAGTTCTTGCACAGAGTCTGCCTGTAATTCCACATCATCTGCATACAGCAACTTTGTTGATCTGTCCCCTTCAATCTGTTTGCTAATGTAGTCCATCACCAGTATGAACAGCAGTATGCTCAGAGCTGAATCCTGGTGTACACCCACTGCCACTGGGAATCCCTCTGAGGCCGAACACTGTTCGTACTTGAGTTGTTGGGTCCTTGTACATAGCATGCACGAATTCTACAAATGTTCCTGGGACTTCATACCATTGTAGTACTGCCCAGATCAGCTTTCTTGGGACCTTGTCATATGCTTCCTCCATGTTTAGAAATGCCCAGTTGGACTCTGTCCTCTCTAGCGTCTTCTCACCTCTCTCTCTCTCTGCAAATATTGAGTCAGTTGTGCTGCATCCTGATCTGAATCCAAACTGCTCATCTCCCATCATACATTTTACTACTCTGCGTTTTCGTTTATCACTCTCTCCAGAACTTTCATGCAAAATGATAGGAGTTTGATGCCTTTGTACTGCCCACAGTTGTGGATGTCCCCATTGTTCTTGTATACTGGCACGAGTATGCTTATTCTCCAGTCATCTGGGATACGCCTTTCTCTCCACATTGCTGCGAGTACCCTCATGAGCTATTTCTCCCCTAGCTCACTCAGCATCTTTATCATACCTGCTGTA
This sequence comes from Protopterus annectens, assembly GCF_019279795.1. Lineage (NCBI taxonomy): Eukaryota > Metazoa > Chordata > Ceratodontiformes > Protopteridae > Protopterus > Protopterus annectens. Next base: position 623,863,977 of record NC_056735.1, on the reverse strand, counting down.
ACGTCATCTAAGCCTGCTGCTTTCCCTGACTTCATTTTCCTTAGTGCTATTCTTACTACTTCTAAGGTGGGCTCCTCCTCTTCTCTCATCATAGGCTGTTTCTGGGGCAGCACAGCTTCTGTGGAGTTTTCTTCATGCAGACGTTGCTGGAAATACTCCTTCCATCTGTCTTTGATATCCTGTGGACTGGTGAGCAGGTTGTTGCTGGCATCCCTTATGAAAGGTGTCTGACTATCTTCTTTATCTTTCTTTGCCTTGCAGCCCTTTATGCCACCTACTGAGACACTTTCCAGAAGCTGGTAGAGTGCCTCCCGATGCCCTATTCTTTGCTACTACAACTCCTTTCTTAGTTTCTTTGTTAGACAGACAGTATTCCTTCCTAACCTGGTTGGTCTTTTCTATCTCTCACTTTTTCCTGCAGTCCTTTCTTTTGATAACTTCCTGGACTTTTGCATTCCACCACCAGCATTGCTTATGTACCTTATTTCTATAACTGGCTTGGCCACATATCTGCTCTGTAGTCTTCACACATGCTGTTTTGAGGTGCTGCCATTCTTCAACTCTACCTATTTCCTCTTCATGGGGTGCTAGAGTCCTTAGTAATTCCTTGAACTGTTGTACTTTCTCTCCTGTCAACTTCCAGTCTCTGTTGAACTTACAGCCTTCTGTGACCACTGCTTGTAGACAATTGTGGCAACCAGTGGTTTATGCTGTGGGTCAACTGTTTCCCTGGGGATGACTTTGCAATCACTGATTCTACCCCAGTGCCTTTTCCTTACCAGGAGGAATTCTACCTGAGCTGCATGTTGGCCACTCTTGTATGCGATCATGTGACTGTCTCTTTCTGTGAACCCTGTATTGGCTACTATCAAGCTATTTGCCAGACAGAAGTCTAGAACGCCCTCTCCTCCTTAATTCCTGTTGCCTCACCCATGTGGACTCAGGCAGGTCTCATATCATGTTCTGTCTGTCCCAACATGTGCATTCAATTCACCCATTATCAACACCAATTCATCTTGTCTCTTGGATATATGGATGTCCAGCCTCATCCGTATCATCACGTCATCCACTTTCAAGCTGCATTCTGTCAGTGAACATACATTAAGTGTAGTAATTCTCAGTTCACGTCTGGCAGATTGATTGGTTTTTACATCCAGCTTTTGCTCAACAGAGCTATTGCAGGTAACCCAGGCTGGGCAACTATACACCAGCTGGCCAGTAACTTACTGACCCAGGGTTGCTGAGCTTTAGGGTGGGCACACACTAGCCAATAGGGGTACATACACCCCTCCTACCATTAGCATGGGTCCCTGGCGCAGTTTGGAGAAGGCCGGATCCTCAAGCCACTTATCACTAGTAACTACAGATGACCATTTTGGTGACATTAGTCAACATGACCGCATCACCTAGAGACATATTTTACACCAAGTGGCTAGCCTTGCCATGGCACGCAGTCTGTGATATCTGTTCTCCTATCTTGAAGATGCTGTGTACCATAGCACCACAGTAGATGCCCAAAAGCAGTTGGTCTGTACAACTCTTTCCCATGTAGAGCACCATATAGTGTCTGTGCTGCAGCCCACAGTTCCATTCATTGGTGAGTTTGAGATGGAAACACTCAGCATGTTTTTTTTTTCTGGAGGTGGAAGGAACCCCACAGAGAAATAGGGAGGACATGCAAACTCCAAGCAGGCACTATTTGGAGGTCAGGATCGAACCTTGTGAATGGGAGGCAAAGTCCTTAACCATTATATAAACCAACTAGTCTCCCGACCATTTATATCTTGCAAGTACTCCAATCTCAGGTCTTACCTCCTTCTCTACAGTTGGGTCATACCAATCAACTCTGGAATAAATTTCTCATCTAGGTTATGTTAAAAGAAAGACAGTCAGTCACACTCCTTAACATGTAGCAGAAGTTTACTCCAGAGATTTGGGTAGTACAGGATTACAAACCTGTCTCCGACTGTTTTATGAGCACAGCTGACAGAACTATAAAGGATGAAATACATACTTACATTTTCAACATAGAAATAGAGACCACTTACATATTCAACACTGGAGGGAGAATTTAAAAAAGACAGTAAGAATGGAACCATATTGTAGAATTGTATTATCCTATACAGTTGCTATTTCTAGTTAAAAAATGTGCAGGGCATCTAAGAGCAAAAAGGTACACACCTACTACTTCTGAACAGGAAAAGTGTAACAGGGGAAAAAACTTACTTCAAGTTATCAAGTACTTTGTCCTTTCAACCAGAAGTAAAAGAAAAATAATGTATTCCCATTGAACAGCCTACAAAATAAGAAGTATCTCTACTATATCTCCTCTAAATAATTTCCACATCCTTATCCTCAGTAAATGCCCATGTTGTGTTAGCACAGGTCTTAAAGAGCTGACAATACCAAGGCAAAAATCCCAACTCTTAATTTAGAATGAACTTGTTAATCAAGAATGGATTCTGAGTAAGAGATGGGGGGGGGGGGGTAGATTGTCAAGCAGCAGACAGTGCAGTGTTCTTACACCTAACCTCTTGTGACAAGCAACTATACACGAGTTACAGACATATGAACAGGCAAAACAGTAAACTGTCAAACCCTTTGAAATGGGGTGTAATATCTGAAAGCAGCTCTAAAACAATGACCACTATTACAAATTTAGGTCCTCATATTACTCCAAAAATATGTACACTCATTACTGCTAGTATTTTACTACCTACTCATTTCTGTTAACTGCTGTGTTCACTTTTATCAGATTTCCACTATACCTTCCAACTGTGTGTTACTTTTTTTAAAGCATCTTTACTGAATTACCACTTGTGACATAGGCAAACTTACATTTATAAAAAGTAATCAATGTGCACATTTATAAACATATATCACATATGCTGTTATATATCATGCAATGAAAGCAACATTACATAAACTGTTCAATTCGTGCCTTCCCTTTTTCATTCTTCCTACAAAATATTTTCTGCATGTAATATTTCCACACTTTCCATTACCCTTTGCAATTTACACTTAACTTTTTCTAAAGATCAGACTTCCTATTTTTTTTATCTCTTTTACAATATTCATTACTTCAAGTTTAGTTGGTTCAGATTTTTGAAGGAGACATCTGCTCAATTAGATACTTGATCAGATGTCACTTCAGGTGACTATTTGCCTTCATTTAAACTTGGGATGGTTGTTTGTATGTTATTCTGATGAAGTCCTTGTATCGTGGACGATGCACTCAACTGAATAGTAAACGGATGTGTTTGTTATTTCCTGCTTCTTTTTGTTATTTCATTAGTTGGTTCAGATATTGATTTTCATTTTCTAGAAATTTCTTTTTTTGGCAGCCACCAGAATTAAGCTTAACAAGGTCTTACTATGTCTAGGCAATTCAGATCCAGTATCCCAGCTCTGAAAATAATTTCCATAGTTACACTCACTTGCTCACCCAGTATTCCTGACAGAACACTTTGTATGGAATTTTTAAAGTCTGCCAACTCATTATACTTTAACAACATATGCTATCCTGAACCTCTTGCTACCTCATCATCTTCTTCTTTCGGCTGTTCCCGTTAGGGGTCGCCACAGCAGATCACCTGTTTCCATTTCTTCCTGTCCTCTGCATCTTGCTCTGTCACACCAACCACCTGCATGTCCTCTCTCACCACATCCATAAACCTTATCTTAGACCTTCCTCTTTTCCTGTTACCTGGTAGCTTTGTCCTTAGCATCTTTTTCCCAATATACTTAGCATCCCTCCTCAGCACATGTCCAAACCAACGTAATCGTGCCTCTCTGGCTTTGTCTCCAAACCTTCCAACCTGGGCTGACCCTCTAATGTACTTATTCCTAATCCTGTCCACTCTCGTCACACCCAGTGCAAAAAACATCTTTAATTCTGCCACATCCAGCTCAAACTCCCGCCTTTTTGTCAATGCCACTGTCTCCAACCCATATAACATAGCTGGTCTCACTACCCTCTTGTAGACCTTCCCTTTCACTCTTACAGGTACTCGTCTGTCACAAAATCACTCCTGACACTCTTCTCCATCCACTCAATCCTGTCTGTACTCTCTCTTCACCTCTCTTCCACACTTACCGTTACTCTGAACTACTGACCCCAAGTATTTAAACTCATCCACCTTTGCCACCTCTACTCCTTGCATCCTCACCATTCCTCTATCCTCCCTCTCATTCACACACATATATTCTGTCTTAGTCCTGCTGACCTTCATTCCTCTTCTCTCTAGAGCATATCTCCATCTCTCCAGGGTCTCCTCCACCTGTTCCCTACTCTCACTACAGATCACAATGTCATCTGCAAACATCATAGTCCATGGGGACTCCTGTCTGATCTCGTCTGTCAACCTGTCCATCACCACTGCAAATAAGAAAGGGCTCAGAGCTGATCCTTGATGTAACCCCACCTCCACCTTAAACACATCCGTCACTCCCACTGCAGACCTCACCGCTGTCACACTACCCTCGTACATATCCTGTACCACTCTTACATACTTTTCTGACACTCCTGACTTCCTCATACAATACCACAACTCCAACTCCTCTCTAGGCACCCTGTCATATGCTTTCTGTAAGTCTACAAAAACACAATGCAACTCCTTCTGACATTCTCTGTACTTCTCCATCAACACTCTCAGAGCAAAGATCGCATCTGTAGTGCTCTTTCCTGGCATGAAACCATACTGCTGATCACTAATCATCACATCCCTTCTTAACCTTGCTTCCAGTACTCTTTCCCATAACTTCATGCTGTGATTGATCAATTTAATCCCTCTGTAGTTACTACAGCTCTGCGCATCACCCTTATTCTTAAAAATCGGTACCAAAATACTTCCTCCATTCCTCAGGCATCCTCTCACTTTCCAAGATTTCATTAAACAATCTGGTTAAAAACTCCACTGCCATTTCACCTAAACATCTCCATGCTTCCACAGGTATGTCATCTGGCCCAACAGCCTTTCCATTCTTCATTCTCTTCATAGCTATCCTTACTTCCTCCTTGCTAATCCATTGTACTTCATGATTCACTATCCCTACATCATCCACCCTTCTCTCCCTCTCATTCTCCTCATTCATCAACCCCTCAAAGTACTTTCCATCTCCTCAACACACTCTCCTCGCTTGTGAGTATGTTTCCCTCATTATCCTTTATCACCTTTACCTGCTACACATCTTTCCTATCTCGGTCCCTCTGTCTAGCCAATTGGTACAGGTCCTTTTCTCCCTCCTTAGTGTCCAACCTTTCATACAACTCTTCATATGCCTTATCCTTAGCCTTCGCCATCTCTCTCTTTGCCATGCACCTCATCTCCTTATACTCCTATCTACTTTCTTCATCTCTCTGACAATCCCACTTCTTTGCCAACTTCTTTCTCTGTATACTCTCCTGTACTTCCTCATTCCACCACCATGTCTCCTCGTTGTCCTTCCTCTGTCCAGATGTGATACCAGGCACCTTTCTACCTCTTGCTACCTACCTAATGAAAAATGATTTGGAGTCTGCCTGGGGTATAAATGTATCTATTCAAAAACTTTCAGGCAAAATTCCCAATCTTCTAAATTTTGTTGCATATTTGGGAGCCATACAGATGCCCTCCCATTGTTTTTTGTGGACTGCATATCTAATCTCTTTTCACGATCTTTTGTGACCTCTTCTGATTGATTCTTATAGTTATTGTGCAATATTTTATATGTCCTACTAAGTAACCCTTTTTAACAGCAGCTTCCATTCTAGATTCAACTAAAAACTCAAAGTGAAGATCTTTCACTAAAGATTCCTCTATCCTCTGATATCAATCCCTGATAGGGAAGGTAGTCTCTAGCCTGCAGTCCAAAATGTCTTCTTGGCTTCTATCCATTCTATTACATTCCCTCTCTAATTATTTATTCCCAGTACTGTTGTTCCTTTGCCAGCTTCTGCCAGTAAATTCTAGCACTCTCCTACCTATTCTCTGTACCCCTAATTGCAGTCATCCTTACTGGCAGGATCTCCTTTCTCCATTCCAGTGCCAATTTAGTTCTTAGCATGCTATCTTATGAATATAACATTTTGTACAACTGCTGATATTCTCTTTAAGGATATGTGCCCAAAATCCCATTCTTTCCTTATTTCTTAAATTACCCCCTGCTTCCTCATCATCCTTTCCACTCTGAATTGTAGCCCTCTCCTTGTGTTATGCACAAGAGCCTTATCTGTTTGTTTGTCTTTCGGCTTTTCCCGGTTAGGGGTCGCCACAGCGGAACTCCGGTCCGCTGATTGGTAGTTGATTTTTACATGCCGAGTTACCCAGCCCTGACGGACAACCTTCAACGAAGGTAAGCCCATTCACGCATGTCTCCACGCAGAAGAAGCTCTAGCTGAGAATCGAACCGGACAGTGTCTTACTGTGAGGCGACAACGCTATCGCAGCACCACCACCGCGGGTCTAAGAGCCTTATCTGTACAGCTCTAAAATACTCCTTCAAATCAGATAATCCTCAACATCCTTGTTCTACTGGGTGGTTCAACTTATCCCACTTGACTCTTCCCTTCTTCCCCTCACCCAAAAAAAATCATTCATCTCTATTATATACTACTGACAATTTTTCTCTACTTGATAAAAATTTGTCTGACTTGTGTATAAAACTAAAGGAACTAAAACACTTTTTACTGCTTCTAGATTGCTATCAATATTCATAGGCAAGCACTTAGTTTCTCAATTTTATTTTGTTTAGCTTCTTCCCAAATATTGTAGCTGCGATAATAGAATCCTTTTCAAACCATGCTCCTAAATACTTCATTTTATCATGTTCCCATAAATATAGGTACTGCTGAACCAAATCATGTATAGTTTACAGCTATAGCTTTTGTCTTGATTCATTTTATATGCCAAAAAAAATCAGAATGTTCCACAGCACTGAGATGTTCTTTACTGGTTCCATCAGGTACAAAATAATACCATCTATAAAAAAAAAACAACTTTTCTTGAACACCATAACCAAGTATGTCCTTGAATTTTTGAGTCCATTTTTTTATTTTCCTTATTATTATATCAGAAAATGCAAGTGCGCCCTTTGCTCTACTCATAAAATCTGAGCTTACTCTGTCAAATGCTTTCTCTGCAACAAGACCCACCAATAACAGCATTTGTTTTCTTACACTTTGCTTCCATCTGAATCATCATTTTTTTTTAAACAAGTTGTTTGTCTTTACGGCTTTTCCCAGTTGGGGGTCACCACAGCGGAACTCCAGTCCGCTGATTGGCAGTAGATTTTTATGGTGTCGTGTTGCCAGCCCGAAACCCAACCTTCAATGAAGGGATGCCCATTTACGCATATCTTTCGAACGCCACTTGACCGCGGGGAGGACATGCAGACTCCACACAGAAGGCACTCTAGCCGAGAATTGAACAGGAAAACCTCTTGCTGTGAGGCAACAACATTTTTTTAAACAAGAAACACCTTTATTAAATTATCACGTATGACATAGTCAACCTTACTTTATATAAATGAAAACAAACCATACTGGCACATTTTTCAGTTGCCAACATTATACATTACAAACCATAGTTGACACAATTCTAGTTGCAAACATTATACATCACTTACAATCTATCTAGTCATTGTCAAACATTACAAAAGGTCATTCAAATCCTGCCTTCTTTTAAACCTTGTTCGTTCTCCGCATGTATTGCTCCCTCAATTCCCATTTTTCCTATGTAATTTGCTCCTACCCTTTTCTAAAGATTCCACTTCCAGTTGCTTTACCTTTGTTACTACATTCGGTACTTATAGTAAAGCTGGTTTAGACTTTAATTTCCATTTTCTAGTAATTGCTTTTCTGGCAGCCACCATAATTGGACTCAGCAAGGCTTTACTATGTTTAGGCAATTTTGATTCTGTATCATTGCTGAAAAAAATGATTTCCTTAGTTACACCAGTTTGCTCACCTAGTATCTCTGACAGAGCAGGGAGCAGGGAATTAAAGTCTGCCAACTCATTACATTCCCAAAAAATATGTTCCCCGTTATCTCTTTCATCCCCATCACACCTACAACATTTGCTGTCTACCTAAGGAAAAATTCTTTGGAGTTTACTTGCGGGTATAAAAATACCTATGTAAACACTTCCAAGCAAAGATCCTAAATCTTCTAGACTTTGTTGTGCATTTGGGAGACATGCATATATCCCTAATTGTTTCTTTGTGAATTACTTATCCAATCTTTCTTCCCAATTCTTTCTAACTTCCTCTGATTGAGCCTTATAGTTATGTAATATTACATGCTCTACCGATTATTCATTTCTTAATGATAGCTTCTGTTCTAGATTATACTAAAAACACTATCAGTGCTGGTCTTTTGTTTAGGTTCCTCTAATTCTTTCTCTATCAATCTATCAATTCTTGATACAGAAGGCAATCTCTAACATGCAGTCCAAATAGAATTTTTGGCATCTTCCCATTCTATTACCTTTCCCTCTCTAGTTATTTGATGCCAATACCTTGGTTACTTTGCCAGTTTTCTCCAAAAAACTCCAGTCCCCTCTTGCCTATTGTCTGTACTCCTAACTGCAGTCACCCCTATTGGCGGAATCTCCTTTTTCCATTCCCGTGTTGGCTTAGCTCTTAGCATACTTTCTGCTACTTTATGAATATAATATTCTCTATTATCGTTATTCTCCTTGAAGGTCTGCATCCAAAATCCCAGTCTCTCCTTGTTTCTTGAGCTTCCCTCCTGTTTCACCATCTGGATCATCATTGTTTTATTAATGTTGTCCAATGTTTGCAGTCCCTCCACAAAACCACACTGGTCAATATCTGTCAATTTTGGCATCTCTTTTGCCATTATTGTAGCCATTATAGACAAACACTTTATAAGTATGGTTTAAAACTGAAATTGACCTATATGAAGGTGGATCAGCTGGATCTTTACCATCTTTAGTTATTACAGCCACCACAGCTTTTTTCTAGGATGTTGGTGCCTCCCCTCCTTTTAAAATACTGTTAAAAAGCCTTCCAGATCTTTATTACTTTCTTCCCTCCTAGCTCCGAAACTTCCACATGAATACCAGACTTTCCTGCAGATTGGTTATACATCAGCATTTTTTTCTCATCTCCTCTTATCTGGAGTTTTCAAAAAACAGTTGCTTACCAGCAGTCGTTCTAAACTCGTGTATATTATCAAAGTACTCCATCATTTTTCTCTTCATCACTCAGCAATTGAACCTCTACTTGTTCTGTGAGGGTCCCCTTATTTTGTAATACTTTATTAACCTTCGTCAGTCCCTCTAAATAATTCTTATTACTTCTTAAACATCTTTTCTTTTATTTCTACCCTATTTTTAAGCTCCACTTTCATTTTATCCTACTCACTGGCTATAACTTGTGGAGTATTATCTTCCCTAAAAATTCCCAAATAATTTCCACTTAAAGTCCTCTCTTTTTAACAGAGTAGGTGGGGAAAGCTCCACTGCCTCATCCTTATTTCATTACCCTGCATTTTTATCTTAGTAAGATAACACAGATTACAGCCTATTAACTTAAACATGTTTTTGTCTAGCTTTTCATCTCTTTTTGCACTGTAATGCCAATATTTCTTAATACTAAAAAGCAGAAAAGCAAGGGGACTTCCAAGATGGCTGTACTTTGAATAACAGCTTAATTTCAGCTTTCTCAGTGTGAAAACAGACATTCAAGAGAGAGCTAGTAAACTTGTATTTTGGTGGAAATTTCATTAACTGCCTAGTAAGTGCACTGACTGGATATCAGCAAATAAGACATTTAGAGAACCTTAAAGAAAATCAATCAAAAAGGTGAGGAGAAAAAAAAACACTGACTGGGAAAAATTCTGCAACTGTTCAGAAAAAAGCAGTGCAAGACATGATTTCCAGGCGCTTTGAGGAAAAAGTAAGTCAAATGTTCTCAGAGGTGATTAAAATAAATGAATCACTGATGTAGTATATCAACTGAAATAACAAAAGTCTGGAAAAAAATGGAGGAAGCTTTAAACAGATATTCAGATGAGGTGATAAAACTGCAAAAATCAGAGGTCGACATGATGAAAAGGCTGGCCGAATATGAGACTGCTCAAGCAGAGAGGTTTCAAAAAATAACAGAATTGGAGGACAGAGCACATACAGAAAAATGTGATATTTTCTGCTGTCCAAAATAAACGATGAAACGAGCAATCTGTGGCAAACAAACACTGTTTAATATACTGTGCTAAAAGCACATACTGAATATAGCAGAAAGAAACAGACCGGTTTCGGCTTAGTAAATCACACAGCCTTCATCAGCTTATTTTTGGAAAGCATTTTATTTTGAAACCTTGCAGATGCCGTACATGCAGAGATTCTGATTTTATTTTGGTTATATTTTCTGCTGTACCAGAGAAGCTGGAAGGAACAGACTGTATTAATTTTATGAAAGCACAAATAAGTAACTGGACTGGTATTCCACAGCAGGACCTTTGAAAAGACACATTGTGTGTATACTCCAAATCCAACCAAGAGAAAGCAATCTAGACTGTTAATACTAAAGATGCAATCCTACAAGCAGAAGTTTATTCTGACAAAACTGTGGCAGAAGGACAAAGTACTAAAAGTGGCATACAGTGTGTTTGTGGAAACTCATTACTCAGTGTACAACAGGCAGAACAGAAGTACATTTAATCCATTAATCAGGGAATGTCAAGAAGCAGGTGTGAGATTCAAACTGCTGTACCCAGCTATCTTCAAAATATTCTTTCCTAAAGGGACAAAATAATTTTTTGATACAGAACATAATAAAGAGGAAATACAAAAGTCTGTCCAACAAAAGTGAGCTGTGAAACCAAAAGAGATTCTGCTTCTTGTTCTTCTGGTAATAAAGACCACAGAAAGACTGCTGCCAGTGAAACATTTTCCAATGTTTCAATGCAAAATTCTGAAGACACTGAAAAAAACACAAGAGTTGACTAGAAGAACCAAAAGTAAGTTGGAAATGAAGCAGAGACTGGATTTGGGAGATGGAGATAAACAGGAATAAAACCATCAACTCGGAAATTGAAAAAATGTGGGATTACAAAGCAATAATTACATTTATGAAACATGACAGAACAAGAAAACCCAAGAATATGCCCTTCATGTCACTAATGTTTGGAAGAACACTTAGGAGAGGGGAAGAGGAGGGAGAGAGTTAAAAGTAAGTAAAACAAAATGTTGTTCTTGACAGTAGCAGTTTTATAGTTTAATAGTTTATAATATAATCTGCATGTTATAAAGTAATTTTTTTCAGTTATATTCAAGTGTAATGGGGATATTAAAGTAAACAGGGTCCCCTGCTGTTTTTCCATCTTCTCTCTTTCTCCTTGTTCAGTTTTAAGAAATGTATGCACTGCAATGTAAAAAAAAAAAAAAAAAAAAAAAAAAAGAAGAGAAGACTGGTAAAACGAGCATAATACAAGAAAAAAATGAAGCATTTTTTTCATTATTGCATAGGGGAATGATTAGATTAAGGCCATTGGCTTGATCTAGTAACAAGTTTTAAGAGAATACAGATACATAAAGAACAGTAAAAGCTTTCCTCTACCAAACAAATAAATGTGTGTAGAAGCAACTCTGAATATGGTTCTCATGTCTCCACTGAGGCAATCAGATAAACAGCAATAAAAACAGAATATGTCTTTCTTTCAGTGGCTAGGAAATAATGTTTTCTTAAAGCATTCAAGTGTTTTCCTCATCTGGGGAACAATAAAGATAAGACAAAACCAGACAGCACTTAGAAGCACATGCTGTACCATTTGTCTTAGCATGGATAACCTTCCTTTTAGGTTAACCCACGTCTATGAGTGTGGTTGTCAGTTTGGGACAACTGCTCCTAGTAGGAGGGAAAAACTTCAATATTTGAAGATGTACATAGTTTTGTGTGTTAGTAACAAGTTAGTAGGTTTTAGGGGTGTATTGGTGGTACATTCTTTTTTTTTTTGAGGGCTTTCAATAAAAATAGAAGTTATGTACTCACCATAACGTTCCATCTGAGTAGATACTTCATTTGTCTGCAACCTGTGGGATTCGGATCCGACCTCGGATCCGACCGGCAGCTTTCCAAGCTTCAAGATCTGAGCTCCTAGCTCCTCCCCCTACCCATAATCCCTTGCTACCAACCACATTACCTCAGATCGGTTATTTTGCTCTATAAGCTAAAGATGGAGAGAATTCTCCACAGGACAATATTTTACCGAGGTTTGGGGGATGGCAGGGGGGGTCGGTTGCAGACAAATGAAGTATCTACTCAGATGGAACGTTATGGTGAGTACATAACTTCTATATCTGAAGTAGTTACTTCATTTGATCTGCAACCTGTGGGACAGAGTCCCCAGCTTACCTAAAGGCCCTGGGTGGTCCCTACGGAAGGATATTCCGAAGCACCGCGGAGCCAAAGGAAGCCCTACTTCTGGAGATCATGTCCAGTTTGTAATGAGAAATGAACGTATGGGAAGAGGACCAGGTAGCCGCTGAACAAATATCGTCAACTGGAACTCTAGACCAAAACGCTGTTGAGGTAGCCACAGACCTGGTAGTGTGTGCCCGGATGGCAACCGGAGCTGGTCTCCCAATTGAAATGTATGCCTGTCTGATACATTGAGAAATCCAATTCACTACTGTCACCTTAGAAATTGGTTTGCCCATGGCTGATTTAGCATAAGAAACAAACAACTGGTCTGACTTGCAGAAATCTTTAGTCCTGTGCAAGTAAAAACGCAGTTGCCTGTGTACATCCAATTTGTGCAATGTGTATTCACCTTTGTTTTGGAAGCTAGGAAAGAAAACAGGGAGGTTAATAGATTGATTAATGTTAGATTCTGTGGCTACCTTAGGAAGAAAAGAAGGATTAGTCCTGAGGGCAACCCTATCTTTGTGAAAAATAAGGTATGGATACTTAATGCACAAGGCTTGAAGCTCTGATACCCGCTTGGCGGAGGTAATTGCTACCAAGAAGGCCGTCTTCCAAGATAAGAACTTTAATGGTGCAGAGGCCGCAGGTTCGAAAGGTGGTCCCGTTAATGCTTGTAATACCAGGGTAAGATCCCATGGAGGCATAGCCGGTTTAATGGGAGGCTTTAAGAGGAACACGCCTTTTAGAAAGGCTTTGCATATTTTAACTGAAGCCAAAGAACTTATGCCATCTCCCACATGATAATGGGAGATGGCAGCAAGTTGAACTTTAATGGTGGACGCTAGCTCCCTGCTCAAAAAGGAGGGATAGAAAGTCCAGAATGTTGGGAATAGGAACCGTAAAGGGGTCTAATCCTTTATCCTTTGCCCAGATGGAAAAACGTTTCCATTTACTGTTGTAGAGTTTTCTGGTGGATGGCTTATGAGCTGCCACGAGAATAGCCTTGACTGGGGAAGAGTTACTGGGAGTCCGTGCCATTAATGGAACTGGATCAGCCAGGCTGTGAGCCGTCGGATGCGAGATTAGGTCTGGTTTGGGATCCAGAATCCAAGGGGGAGCCACACTGTGAGACTGCAGAAAGGGGAACCAGATTTGTCGAGGCCAGAATGGGGCAATGAGAATCACTTTGCTTCCCAACCGACAGGCTTTCTGGATGAATTTCATCATCAGAGGAAGAGGAGGATATGCATAAAAAAGACCGGGCGGCCAAGCATGAACCAGGGCGTCCCTGGGAGATTCCCCTTTGGGGGGAACTATCGCGAAGTACTCGCTGCATTTTGCGTTTAGGGGAGAAGCAAAAAGGTCGCAGCGAGGTTGACCCCATTTGTGGAATATCTGTTTCGCGACCGAGGGATTTAGAGACCACTTGTAAGGGCTGAGAAACACCTGACTTAGGCTGTCAGCTAATATGTTGGTCCGTCCTGGAATGTGCGTTGCTATCAGAAAGCGGTTGGTGGAAATCGCCCATTCCCACACTCTCATGGCTTCTCGACACAGGGGGTAAGACCTGGTCCCTCCCTGTTTGTTGATGTACCATACCACGGACATGTTGTCCGTGTGGATTGCAATAGTCCCCAGAGGTAGAAGGTGATGGAGAGCTTGCAACGCCAATAGCACTGCCCTCATCTCTAGGACATTGATATGCAATGCAGTCTCTAGAGGAGTCCACGTTCCTTGGACTGACTTCCCTGCATAATGCCCGCCCCACCCGAGGCAGGAAGCGTCCGTGGTCAACGTGGCTTCGACTGGGGGAATCACAAAGGGTCTCCCTTCTTCGAGATCTTCTGCCTGTAGCCACCAAAATAGGGAGTCCCTGCATGCCCTGCTCAGGGGAATCGCCATGTCCAAAGGATGGGTCAACAGAGACCATTGGACCTGGAGAGTCCACTGTAATACACGCATCCGCAGACGGGCATGGAGAGAAAGGCCGATTGCCGCCGACATAGATCCTAACGCCCTCAGGACTAATTCTGCTGGGGGGGTTGGGATCTGAAGAATATCCAAGACTTGGCGGTACAAACCGTTTATTCTGGTTGGTGTGAGGACCACTCTGGAGATTCAAGTATCCAACCTGGCCCCTATGAAATCTAGGGCTTGAGATGGGCACAGGCAGGACTTCTTCAAATTGACCGAAATGCCCAACTGAGCAAACAGAGATAGGGCATAGTCTCTTGCTGTAACCAGAAGATGCTTGTTGGGGGCGGTGAGGAGCCAATCGTCCAGGTAAGGGAACACCTGAATGCCCTGGAGTCTCAGGTGGGCTGCTACCACTGCCATGACTTTGTTAAACACTCTGGGGGCTGAGGTTAGGCCAAATGGAAGAACCCTGAACTGATAATGAGTGGCTCCTAGCCGGAAGCGGAGAAATCTCCTGGACCATCTGTCCATTAGTATATGGTAATACGCGTCCTTGAGATCCAACGAGCACATCCAGTCGTTCTCCTACAGAAGGGGGAGAACAGATTGGAGAGTGACCACCCGGAACTTTTCCTTGGGTATAAACAGGTTCAGGGACGAAAGGTCTAGAATGGATCTGAGGTCCCCCGTTTTCTTTGGCACCAAGAAGAACCTGGAGTAATAACCCGATCCGGACTGATCTGGGGGAACGGGCTGGATGGCTCTTTTTCTTAGCAACTCTGAAATTTGTTGAGTTGCGGACTCCCTTTGATGGGGTGGAACATTGGGGAGATGTTTGGGCTTGGGGGGAGTTGCAAGAACGGAATTGTGTAACCTCTGGATATTATCTGGAGCACCCATTGATCGTTTGTAATTGACTCCCAGCTTGATAGGTGCTCCGATAGTTGCCCCCCGACTGCCTCCAGAGAGGGACAGTCGGGCAAGCCCTCAGGGCTGTTGCGCGGGTCCCTCCGAGAAGGGTTCTCTAGACCCGAAGTTACGCAGGCCCCCTCTGCCTCTGGGCCGGCGTCCACCTTGTCCTCCTCTACCTCTAGAGGACAAGTTGTCCACAGCAGGACGGGATTGCTGAGATTTCCGGAACCACAGCTTCTTTTGCCCCCTCTGATTCCTGGAGAAGGATCTTTGGGGGTTCGAGAAGCGGACTCCGACGGCCGACAGCGTCTTCCCATCCTTCTCGCTTTGGACTAGCGTGTCGCGAACTGATGAGCCAAATAAGGCCGAACCATCGTAAGGGGCGTTCGCGAAGGACGCCTTGAAGGGATCCGTGAAAGTGAAATCGCACAGGCGGAGCCAGGAGTGCCGTCGCAAAACTACTCCAGCTCCGCTAGCTCTAACGGCTCCTTCCGTGGCATGAGTAAGAAGCCGCATAGATGTGTTTGATATGGACTTTAGAGTGGCCATTCGGGTCTCAAAAACCTTTTTGTCTGAGACAGAGATGGACTCCGGAGGGGCTGCAGCGTATTCCTTAATTAAGTCACGCTGTAGCCTGATAGTGTGTGCCATGTAGTTCAGCGACCTTATAGCAAAGGTTGCTGAAGCAAACATCCGCTTCCCAATACGGTCCAAAGCCCGGGACTCCTTGTCCGGCGGATGGACCGAAGAACTTTCTTGGGCAAGTTCTTTCTTAGTGGCAGCCGCCACCAACATAGCATCCACTGGTGCGCCTTTGGACCATGAAGGTCTATCAGAGGGAGGGCTGAGGACCTTATCCGGGCATCTAGGAATAGGCTCCACGGTGTCGGGCTCCTTCCAAGCCCTGGTGGTAATTAGGTCCACCAAGGGGTCGGCTGGGGGGGGGACACCCAGGAGGTAGATGGGCCTGCCTCAAAGGCCTCCAGAAATACGGACTCGACCATGGAGGGCTTTTGGGCCGACCACCCCCCTCTTATATGCAACATCTCCATGATGTCACCAAATGAGACATCTTCAGGGGGTGACCTTGGGGAACCCTCCGTATCCTCCAAATCCGTATCCATGGTAATGGACTCGGGGGAGTCCAGGTGCCTCCTTTTGCACTGGTGCTTCCGAGGCACCTCTTCGGTGGGACTTTCCGAAGAGGGCTCGTCCACCGGTTGGTGTTCCTCCCTGGGAACTAACTGGAGGCTTTGGGCAGGCTGTCCCGATGGACGGATGAGCGAAGATGGACCCTGATACAGTGGGGGCACGGGCGGATCCGAAGGCCCGGTCGGGGACCTGGATGACCTCGACAGTACCCTCTCCACTACCTCAAAGGCCGAGGGAGATTCACCATCACCAGCCTGAGAAAGTAACCTCCTCGGCTCCGAGGTAAGGATCAAGGTTGGATCCGAGGCAGTGGTGCGCTCCGGCCCCATCGGCGCCGAAGACACAACCACTCCCTTGGATCCGATGCTCAACCCTCGGCCCCGAGAGCTTGGATCCGACAAGCTCCAAGGCATAGTCGGCGAAGACACTAACCCTGTTGGCGCCGACGTATCCCTGGATCCGAAAGGGCCTGGATCCGAAAACTCCGAGACCCGATAACGGGCCGGAGAAGGAGCTATCGGGGCAAACATGGGGGCTGCACTCCCTCCCAAGGGGGGGGGGAGACAAGAGCATCCCCATCTGCATCTGGGTTTGCAAAAATCTTCGCATCATCCGATCCATGTCTGCTTCGGAGATGCTTCTGGTAGACCGCGAAGAGGTAGTCGAAGCAGGCCGGGAAGGCTGCCTCGAAGACCTCGAGGGAGACCTATCCTCCTCCTCTGGCTCCGGGGAAAAGGAAGGTGAACGGAGCCGAGAGGACAAGGATCCGGAAACCCTCTCAGGAGATTTCAGAATCTTTTCAGGCAGAGCCGAGGGATGAGACTCGACCCGCCTCTTAGAAATATGACCCTCTCTCTCTCTGTGTTTCTTCTTCTCCCTGTGGGAAGAACCAGACTCCACAGAGCTTGTACCCGATAAGGGAGGTTGAGTCCCGGGTACAGCTGAGGGAGTAGCCGGTGCTGAAGCTACCGGAGTAGCCTGGATCCGGCTAGGAGAGGAAGAAGAAGCTGATTCCTGAGGGAGTTTTCCCACCAGGATCAGCTTGTTCTTCCTGTCCCTTAGTGCCAGAGGATTAAAGGCCGCACAAATCTGGCAGGCCTCTGACAAATGTGCTGCCCCCAGACACAAAACACACTGAGTGTGGCCATCAGCTGGGGAAAGCTTATGGCCACACTCAGTACACTTAGAAAATATAGCTTTTACTTCAGCCATAACTCTCTCACACACACACCCAAACACTAAGGGGGGGAGGGGAGAGACAAAATTTAAACTAAGAGAAAGTTTTTTTTTTTTTTTTTTTTTTTTTAAACGCGGGTATGATTAGATAAATGCTAAAAACAACACACACACAATTTAAACTAGAAACTAGCTTTTAGAAAAAGGAACAATCTCACCAGGCCAGGAGCTCTTCACTAAGAAGCAACTGTCTTTAGCCACGGCAAAAAACGATCTGAGGTAATGTGGTTGGTAGCAAGGGATTATGGGTAGGGGAGGAGCTAGGAGCTCGGATCTTGAAGCTTGGAAAGCTGCCGGTCGGATCCGAGGTCGGATCCGAATCCCACAGGTTGCAGATCAAATGAAGTAACTACTTCAGATCAAAAAGTTTTGTAAGATTCAACAGTATAAAAGATCAGATTGACAAACAGTGTATGCATGTAACACAAAAGCTGTAACTAGATACTTGACAAAAAAGCTGTTACATTTGAAAGGTGGGAATAATAACTTTTTAACATGACATTTTCTATAGTATCTTTAAATGTAAATGGTCTCACGATATATACAAAAAAGAAAGCATAGTTAACTGTATTCAAAAATGTACAGTGCAAATAGCTATACTACAGGAGACATGTATGGAAAGAACTGAACATGTGAATTTGATAAAGAAAGGTTTATAGGACGGTTACTTAGTGGAATACTACAAAAGAAAAGAGGAGTATTTTGATTAACCACAAGAGGTGCTCCAATAGTGATAGAAGAGGATAAAAAAGATAATAATGGTAGTTTGTAGTACTAAGGGGCTACAGGTAAGGGAGGAGGATTAAATTTGCATGTATTTATATTCTACCTATAATGAAGCTTAAGAAAAATCTGGGAGAAATCATCAAATTTCAGCAGGGAAGATTATAGCACTTGCAGTTGGGGACAGGAATTTGATTTGCAGCAGTGAAGATGTGTCAGGGGGGAGAAAGGAAAATAAAATGAAGGAGGGTAGATTTTTGAAGAAATATATGAAAATATTTGGCATGGATGTGAAGTCAGTAGTAGGAGTTTGCAGTGAATTTACATACTATTCCCTAACAAAACAAAAACTGGGCTAGGCTAGACAGAACTTAAACTTCACAGGAACAGGTGCATTTAACTGAAAGTTTTGATTCATATCCAATAACTATCTCAGATCACACGCCAATAATAAAACAAAAATGCAGGGTGATGAAATAAAAATGAGACACTGATGCTTTCCCACCTATCTCTTAAAAAGAGAGGAATTTAAGGAATGGGTAGAACTAGGGAGTTGGATAAAATGAAAACAGTTTAAAAACAGAGAGGACATAAAAGAGAGATAGAAGAATTGTTTACAGGGACTGACAAGTGTTAAAGTATTGCAGAATAGGGAGGATCTCACAGAAGAAGACAAGCAATTGCAGAATGCTGAACAGATAACACGGGATTACCTCAATAATATGCATGAGTTTAGAAATACAGCTGTTAAGCAACTGTTTTTTGATAACTCCAGGGGACAAAAACTTTTAGCACAATGACTCAGGCACAGAAAGTAGAAAGGGTTGTCGCCAAGCTTAGGGAGCCTAAAACAAGGAAGATAAATAAGAGATCCTGTAGAGATGCTAAAAATATTTCAAAACATTTTATGAATGTCTGGATAAAGCAGAGAAATATGGAAATCAAGAAAAGTACAAATGGAAATGTTTATGGAAGAATTAAATACACCAAGGTTAGAGGTAAATGAGGCTGAATTATTAACAATACAGGAGAAGATGAGATTAAACTGGTGATCTACAACCAATCCAAAGAAAAAGTCCCCAGGAATAGATGGTAATGTTGTGGAAGTTTGAAAGCTAAGACGGGGAAAAAATGATAAGATCTGGAAGGTTTTGTTTAACAGTATTTTAAGAGGAGGAAAAGCACCATATCCTGGAAGAAAGTGATGGTAGATGTAATACTTAAAGAGGGTAAAGACCCATCAGATCTAGCTTCATATAGACCCATTTCAACCCTAAACCATGACTACAAAGTGTTTATGTCTATAATGGCTGGCAAAGGTAATGCCACAATTGATAGATATGGATCAATGTGATTTTGTGGAGGGGAGGTAAACATTTGACAACATTTACAAAACACTGATGATCCAGAGGGAAGCAGAATGTAAGAAAATACCACTGTTGTTGGTGGGTCTTGATGCAGAGAAAGCATTTGCTAGAGTAAGCTGGGAGTTTCTGAGCAGGGCAATGGAAGCATTTGCATTCCCAGATAAATTTATAGGGTTTATTAGCAGAATATATGGGAGGATCAGAAACACAATTAAGTGGTTGGGTTTCCCTCTGATAAATTTGGTTCGAGCAGAGGAACCAGGCAGGGGTGTACTCTTCCCTCTGCTATTTGCATTATGTTTAGAACCACTGGCAAAGAAAATAAGGGACTCAGAAATTCAAGGATATAACTGGTATGGTAGTCAAGAAAAGCTGGCTCTATTTGCAGATGACATTATTTTATACTTGATAAAACCAGAAAAAGGTATTTCAGTGTTGAGGAACATTTTGAGGCAGTTTCAGATATTTTCAGGATGCAAAATTAATGAAGCAAAGGCAACAGTTGTAAATTATATACAGACAAAGTGGTTCAGCAATATCCATATTTATAGGGACATGGTAAAAAAAAGTACTTAAGAGTATGGATTAAAAAGAATTCTGGTGTGGTAGCTCAGGAAATGTGGGAAGAGACTAACAAAAGTCAATACAAAAACTGAGAAATTGGAAGCTCAGTTATATGGATATGGATATGAATATGAATACACAAGCAGTTAAAATGTTTTTAGTCCCTTTAGTTTTCTACGCAGGTCAGGCATATTTTTATCAACCAAAGGAGAAGTTGGGGACAGCAAGTAATACAGAGTTAAAGGATGTGAAGATCCACTACTGGACCAGTAATCAAGGAGCCTCAATCCTCAACACTGGCACCTGTGGGGGGACATTCACTGGGAGAATAAGTACACACACAATATTTCCAGATGCAACTCTCTGCATCAAGTGCAATTTTCCTTAACAGCACACAGAGACCACAGTCATTCCAGGGCTGGTTCCTCTTTCTTCAGATCCCCAATAAGACTCCCCCACTGGCACAGCTATAGTGTTGAGATCTCAGCTAAGTGACCAAGTCAAGACCTCCAGCATCCTCTCTGTCCAACCAGTGCTTCATGTCCCTTCTCAAGTAGCTGACAACATACACACACACACACACACACACACACACACACACACACACACACACACACACACCTGGGAAAGGCTGGCACAGGTTTACTAGCTATGTCCCCTTCTGCCCAGACAACAAGGTAGTTTTCACTATCACCAGTCACCCCTGCCAACTAGCTTAAGGCCCTTAACAAAGGGTATCCAATCTTACTGTGTAATATTAACACAAATGGTAGTTTGACCAAGAGCAAGGCTATTAGCAGTGGCCCACACAGTGTCACCAAATAAATGGGCAAGTACACTCAAAACTTAAATCTCTCTACACAGATCGGGCACAATGAAAGGTTTAAATGTATTTAATAATAAATAAAAGAACCAGACAATACTAAATATATATTCACAGTGACAACAGAGATCAAAACCACAGGAAATATTTAAAATAACATTGCAGTACAGGCTCACACAAATAAAGAAAAATAAAATCTAAACTAAGCTTCGCTATATTCCTGACTGTATCTAACAGAGATATACTGTTCCCTAGAAACTTAGTTCATTGGAGCAAGGCAGATGATTCTTGATGTTGTCAGGTCCAAGACACAATGCTCCGTCCCACTAGACTTCTAAAAATAATATCTAAAATATTACTGCTGAGATAGCTTGCAGAATGACATCACTTCTTGTCATCTGAGTTCTGGTTCCCAGCCAAACCCCCCACTGCTGGAAGCTGGTAGCATTTAGAATCTACCTGTAAAAATACTCATACTAGGGCTTTTGCTCAGATCTTTGGCAGATTCTGAAAGTTATAAAACAATTACATTCCTTCATGCTTCCAAAACAGCAATTAGTTCACCCTAAAGACAATACAGAAAACTTTCTAGTACAGACTTTGTGTCTCTAGGTGCATTGAAACATCTTTATGGCGTAGCCTATAATATAATTTAATTTCAGATATTTTTCTAAAGTTTGCTGGACTGAAGTTAACCTCCTGTATTCCAGTTTCTACTGTTAAAGTATATACATTTAAACAGTTACAATTTTGCATGTACATTTTGTTCTCCTCCAGAAGGGCATACTGTGGATACATTTTAAACAGCACTTTACAAATAACTTTTCAATACAAACTTCTGTACAAAGCAGCTTGATATACACATGACATACAGTTCTAATACATTTGTAACACAAACATTTTATATACATTAGTTTGATATTCACAAATTATATATAATTACCTATAAAATTTCAGCTAGCTGTGCTGGCAGTGCATCCTTTCATCAGAAAGGATTTTATCT
The DNA here is from genome assembly GCF_019279795.1 of Protopterus annectens. Lineage (NCBI taxonomy): Eukaryota > Metazoa > Chordata > Ceratodontiformes > Protopteridae > Protopterus > Protopterus annectens. The sequence continues at coordinate 623,841,910 of NC_056735.1, read as the reverse complement.
GGGAAGAGAAGACCTCAAGAGTTAAGTGGGATAAGCCAATGCTTTCAGCAGCACAAGGCAGTTTGCGATTACCTGATTTGAAGGAGTATTTCAGAGGTATGCAGTTAAGGCTCTTACACATAGCACAAGCAGAAACATACAATTCAAAGTGGAAAGAGGTGGTGATAAAACAGGGAGGAAGCTCAAGAAACAAGGAGAAACTGGGATTATGGATGCAGATCCTTAAGGAGATTAACAATAACTATACAGAATATTATATTCATAAAGTATCAGAAAGTATTCTAAGAAGTCAACAGGGGAATGGAGAAAGGAGATTCTACTGATAGGGATGACTGTAATTAGGGATACAGATAAGCAAAAGGGGGCTGGAATTTATTGGAGAAAACTGGCAAAATAACCAAGGCATTGGGAGCAAATAGAGAGGGAAAGGCAACAGAATGGGAAGAGGCCTAAAAATTATTTGGACTGCAGGCTAGAGATTGTCTTCCCTATCAAGGACTCATACCAGAGTATAGACAAAGAGAATGAAATAGGGGGATCCTAAGCAAAAGACCAGCTTTGACAGAGCTTTTAGTAGCATCTATAACAGAAGCTGCTGTTAAAAAATTAGAAGTTATGTACTTACCATAACGTTCCATCTGAGTAGGTGGATTCATTTGTCTGCAACCTGTGGGTATGGATCCGATATCGGATCCGAACCAGCATGGTTTACCCAGCTATGGATCCGAGCTCCTAGCTCCTCCCCTCATCCATAATGCCCTGCTCTCCCCTACATGACCTCAGATAGAGTTTGCCCTGCACCAACTACCCTAACCAAAGGGTAATGCACCCTATGGAGGAAACTGACAAGGCCAGGGGGATAGGAGCGTGGGATGGTTGCAGACAAATGAATCCACCCTACTCAGATGGAACGTTATGGTAAGTACATAACTTCTAAATCTGAAGTAGGAGAATTCATTTGTCAGCAACCTGTGGGACAGAGTCCCCAGCTACCTGAATCTTGGGTGGCCATCATGGAAGGATATTCCGGAGCACCGCGGAGCCAAAGGATGCTCTACCTCTAGAAGTGACGTCCAGCTTATAATGAGTAATAAAGGTATGAGATGAAGCCCAAGTGGCTGCTGAACAAATGCCATCCAAAGGAACCCTAGACTTAAAGGCTGCTGAAGTAGAGACAGACCGGGTCGAATGAGCATGGACTCCCTCCGGTGCGGGCCTCCCAGAGGCTTGGTACGCCAACAGAATACACTGAGAAATCCAGCGTGACAAAGAAAGTTTGCAAATTGGTTTACCCAGATTGAATTTGGCAAAAGAAATGAACAACTGGTCTGATTGCCTATGACCAGCTGTCCTATGAAGGTAAAAACGAAGCTGCCTGTGAACATCCAAGGAATGCAGCTTGTATTCGCCTTTGTTTTGATACTTAGGGAAGAAAACAGGGAGGTTGATGGACTGATTAATGTTAGCTTCTGAAGCTACTTTAGGAAGAAAGGAGGGATTGATCCTGAGGCACACCCGGTCCGGATGAAAAATCAAATAAGGCGGTTTCATGGACAGGGCCTGAAGCTCAGAAACTCTCTTAGCGAAGTAATGGCTACCAAAAAGCAGTCTTAAAGGACAAGAATTTAAGATCAACTGTGGCCGAGGTTCAAGGGGAGCGGTCAAGGCCTGAAGTACCAAGGAAAGATCCCACGGGAACCGTTTCTTTGACAGGGGTCTGAGCAAAAGGTGCCTTTTAGGAAGGTTTTGCATAACTTAGCCGACATAAGAGACCCTGAATCGTGTCCAACATGGTAATGAGATATGGCCGCCAGCTGAACTTTGACCGTGGAACTACTGGCGCCATCATTAAAGAGAGTAGTAAGGAAATCTAGAACCAAAGGAAGGGGAACCGTGAAAGGATCTAGGTCTTGCCGCTCTGCCCAAATGGAGAAACGCTTCCATTTACTGCGGTAAATTTTTCTGGTAGAGGGCTTGTGGGCCGCTACCAGAATGGCCTTAACTGGGGACGAGATACCGGGAGTCCTGATTTAGGAGTGGAACTGGAGCAGCCAAGCAGTCAACTTCAGGTTGTCCAGGTTCGGAGTTGGTAGGTTTGACGGGTGTGATATCAGATCCGGAATGGGATCTAGAATCCAAGGTGGATTCACTGAATGAGACCTTAGGTAAGGGAACCAGATCTGTCGAGGCCAGAACGGGGCAATGAGGATCATTCTGCACCCCAACCGAGAGGCTTTCTGAAGTACTTGTAGCATCAGAGGTAGAGGGGGGTATGCGTAAAGAAGACCGGGAGGCCAAGCATGCACCAGAGCGTCTCTCGGAGAATCCCCTGGAGGGGGGGTTAAAGCGAAAAAAATTGTCGCACTTGGCGTTTAAGGGAGAAGCAAAGAGATTGCAACAGGGAGTCCCTCACTGTGCGAAGATACATTTCGCTACTTGAGAATTGAGAGACCACTCGTACGGGGAGAGAATGGTGCGACTGAGCTTGTCCGCTAGGATGTTGGTCCGACCCGGAATATGTGTTGCGATGAGAAAGTGGTTGGTGGAGATCGCCCATTCCCACACTCTCATGGCTTCTCGACATAAAGGGTAAGACCTGGTTCCCCCCTGTTTGTTGATGTATCAGACCACCGACATGTTGTCTGATTGAATCGCAATTGTTCCCAGGGGAAGGAGGGCTTGAAGTGCTTGCAACGCCAAGAGCACCGCCCTCATTTCCAGAACATTGATATGCAGGGAGGTCTCGTGCCTTGGACCGTCCGGCCCGCAAAACGCCCCCCCACCCGAGGCGGGAAGCGTCCATAGTCACCGTGGCGAGAGGGGGAGATGCACAAAAGGGGCGGCCCCTGTGGAGGTCCGGAGAATGGAGCCACCACAAGAGAGACAGCTTGCAAGCCTTGCTGATTGCAATGGGATGATACAGGGGGAGGGAGAGAAATGACCATTGCACCTCAAGTGTCCATTGAAGTACCCGCATGTTCAAGCGGGTGAGCGGAAGAAGAGTAATCACTGCCGACATAGACCCTAGCGCCCTCAGGATCAATTCCGCAGGTGTTGAGCTGGAGTGAAGGATGGCCCGCACCTGGAGTCGCAGATTCCGAACTCTGTCGGTTGTGAGAAAGGCTCTTAAATTTCTCGTGTCTAACCTGGCTCCTATAAATTCTATTATCTAAGTAGGGACCAGGTTGGACTTTTCTATGTTTACCGTGATGCCTAGCCAAGGAGCTAGACGAAGAAAGGAGTCTCTTGCCAAAGAGAGTAGATGCCTTGTTGGGGCGGTGAGAAGCCAGTCGTCTAGGTACGGAAAGACCTGCACCCCCTGAAGTCTCAGGCGGGCCACAACCACTGCTAATACTTTGGTGAACACCCTGGGGGCTGTGGTGAGACCAAAGGGAAGGACCCTGAACTGGTAGTGACTGGCTCCCAGCCGGAAGCGAAGAAACCTCCTGGATCGTCTGTCCATCAGAATGTGGTAGTACGTGTCCTTGAGGTCTATAGAGCACATCCAGTGATTCTCCCCTAGAAGGGGGAGGATGGATTGCAAAGTGACCATCCGGAACTTCTCTTTGGGAACTGACAGGGTCAACAGGGACAGGTCTAGAATGGGTCTTAGGTTCCCCGTCTTTTTTGGCACTAAAAAAAAAACCTGGAGTAGAACCCTGATCCGATCTGGTCTGGGGACAGGCTGGATGGCTCTCTCAGCAGATGGCCAATTTCTGCTGAAGCGGCCTCCCTCTGATCGGGTGGAACATCGGGGAGGATTTTTAACTTTGGGACATGAAGAAAGGGGATCTTGTAACCTCTGGATATAATCCGGAGTACCCAGCGGTCCGATGTAATGGACTCCCATGCCGCTAGGTGCTCCGAGAAACGTCCCCCGACTGCCTCCAGAGTGGAGCAGTCGGGCAACCCCTCAGGGTTGCTGCGTGGGCCATTCAGAGAAAGGTTCCCTGGACCCAAAGTTCCTGGGAGCCCCTCTGCCCCTAGGGCGGCGTCCTCCCTGTCCTCCTCTGCCGCTGAAGGACTGGTTGTCCGGAGTGGGTTGGGAGTGCTGCGACTTCCGGAACCACATCATCTTCTGGCCCGTTTGGTTCCTAGAGTAGGACCTCTGGGGCACAGAGAAGCGGACTCCGACGGCAGATAGCGGCTTCCCGTCCTTCTCGCTCTGAACCAAGGTGTCACGAACCGTCTTGCCAAAAAGGGCAGAACCGTCAAAGGGGGCGTTCGCGAATGACGCCTTGAAGGGCTCCGTAAAATTGCAGTGGCGGAGCCAGGCCTGCCGTCTTGTGACTAGGCCCACTCCCGCAGCTCTAGCGGCTCCCTCGGTAGCGTGGGAAAGTAACCGCATAGAGGTGTTAGTCACAGAACGAAGAGTGGCCATATGGGTGGAGTGCATAAGTTTGTCCTCCTCCGATATGGACTCTGGGGGGGATGCAGCGTATTCCTTGATAAGATCGCGCTGCATCCTAATGACGTGTGCCAAATAGTTGAGCGCCCGCACTGAGAAGGTCGCTGAACTAAAGATTCGCTTCCCCAAACGGTCCATCATCCGAGACTCCTTGCTCGGGGGATGGACTGAGGGACTCTCCTGGGCAAGTTCCCTCTTAGTGGCTGCTGCCGACAACATGGCATCTACCGGGGGTCCCTTGCTCCAGTGGGCACGGTCAGCAGGGGGGCTAAGGATCCTGTCAGGCCTCTTAGGGATTGGCTCCACGGTGTCCGGGTCCCTCCACGCCCTGGTGGTAATAAGGTCCACCAGGGGGTCGGCAGGAGGGGACACCCAAGAGGTAGATGGGCCCGCTTCAAATGCCTCCAAGAACACTGACTCGTCCGAGGAAGACTTTGGGGCAGACCACCCACCTCTAATCCGTAACATTTCCATGATGTCTCCAAAGGAGACATCCTCAGGGGGTGATCTTGGGGAGCCTTCCCCTTCCTCCAAGTCAGTGTCTTCGGTTAAAGACTCGGGGGAGTCTATGTGCCTCCTCTTACACAAATGCTTGCGAGGTGCTTCCTCGGGGGGGCTGTCCGAGGAGCCCGCACCAGCAATATCCAGAACCACAGGAACTGCTTGGGGCAGTGAAGCGGGCTGTCCCAGTGGCCGGGTGATGGAAGCCTGGCCCAGAGCAGATGGAGTGCGGGACGGAGCCGAAGCAAGGGCCGGGGATCCGGATGCCCTCAACAGAGCCCTCTCCACTACATCAAAAGCCGATGGGGAGCCAGCCTCGACAATAGGATCCGAAAATCGGCTCCCCCTCGGATCCGATAAGCGGATCGGAGCCGGCGCTGAGCCCCTCGGATCCGAGGGACCAGTGTGCTCCGACAAGGATGGTGCCGAAGGCACACTGAGTCCCTCGGATCCGAAGCTCGGGCGAAGGCTCCGAGAGGTCGGATCCGACAGACTCGAGGGCAGGGTCGGATCCGAAGTACCCAGTACTGTTGGCGCCGACCCACCCCCGGCTCCGAGGCTGCCCGGCCCAGAGCGCTCCGAACCTGTGTAGCGGGTCAGAGAAGGAGCAATGGGCTTAAAAAATGGGGTCGAGATCCCCCCCCGGGGGGGGGGGGAGGCAAGAGCACTCCCATCTGCATCTGGGCCTGGATGAACCTTCGCATCATCCGATCCAGATTATCATCGGAGAGGCTGTAAGTAGACCTCGACGAGGCTACCGAGGTAGGCCTTGAGTGCCGCCTCGATAGCCTCGAAGGAGGTCGGGTCTCCTCATCCTCAGGCTCCGGTGAAAAGCACGGGGACCGGAGCTGAGGAGGGGGAGAGCCAGCAGCCAGAGAGGCCGGAGGAGAAGCCCACTTAGTCGGCGGGGCCGAAACGGAGGTCTCGGCCCGCCGCTTGTGGTGCTTCTCTCTCCGGTCCTTTTTCCTGGCTTCCCTCTCCTCCGACCCTTTGGCGGGAGTTTGAGTCCCGGGTGGAGGAGGGGGAGCAGGCAAGGCAGGGACTGCCGAAGCAGTGACCACCAAGGGGGTGGGGGCCGAAGCCGAGTCTGGGGGCAAGAGTCCCGCCAAGACCAGCTTCGACCTCCGCTCCTTCAATGCCCTGGGGTTGAACCCTGCACAGATTGAACACCCTGAAGTGAGGTGTTCAACCCCAAGGCATCGAATGCACCGTGTGTGGCCATCAGCAGGGGAAAGCTTATGGCCACACTTGGAGCACTAGTAATAATAAAAGAAACTAAAACACTCACACAAAGGCCCCAAAAAAGACACACACACACACACACACACACACACACACACACACACACACACAGCTACCAGCGAGAGGAGGGTAAAAACTATGTTAAATTAACCCAAAAAATATATAGACAGAAGGGAAACCTATAACTTTCACACAACTAAATAAAATTTAAAGTTTTAAAACCCTTAAATAAGAATATATAGAACTTAGCTTATGGAGCTCTGACGACCCAGCCTTCACCATGCGCGGCAAACTAGATCTGAGGTCATGTAGGGAGAGCAGGGCATTATGGGTGAGGGGAGGAGCTAGGAGCTCGGATCCATAGCTGGATAAACCATGCCGGTTCGGATCCAATATCGTATCCATACCCACAGGTTGCTGACAAATGAATTCTCCTACTTCAGATGGAATAATTAGTACAGCATATAAAATATTGCAGGATAACTATAAGAATCAATCAGAGGAGGTTAGAAAGTAGTGGGATGAGAGACTGGATAAGCAACTAACAAGGAAACAATGGGGGGTATTTGTAGGTCTCCCAAACATGCAATAAAGTCTAAAAGATTTAAGATCTTTGCTTGGAAGTGTTTACATATGTATTTTTATACCCCCAAGTAGACTCCAAAGAATTTTCTCAGGTACACAGCAAATGTTGGAGGTTTGAGTGGGAAGAAGCAGGTAATTGGGAACATTTTCTGGGAGTGTAATAAGTTGTTAGACTGTAAAGATGCCCTGCAGACTACTCTTTTCAAAGATACTGGGACAGCAAATTGTTGTAACTAAGGAAACCATTTTTTGAGCTAAGATACAGAATCGGAATTGACTAGACATACTAAGGCCTTTCTTAGTCTAATTATGATGGCTGCCAAAAAAGCATTTACTAGAAAATGGAAATATAAGGCTAAACTAACTGTACAAGAAGTAATGAGATACAGTAACAGAGATAAAACAACTGGAATTGGGATTTTAGAAAGGCACAAATTACATAGAAAAAATGGGAACTGTGGGACAATAAATGCAGAGGAGGAATGAGGTTTAAAAGAAGGCAGGATTTGAACGAGCTATGTACATACCTCCCAACCATACCGAATTACTCGATTTCTACCGAGTTTTGGGGTCCAAATGAAGGGGTGCCACGATTCCAGAGTGGCACCCCTTCATTTCCGATTTTTTTTTGTTTGTTTTTTTAATTTTTTCAAATACTGCACTGTCAGAGCTGACATCATCACATGCGCGATGTCAGCTCCGTCAGGGCTACCAACCAGTCGAAATTGAGCTCAAGGAGCTCACGTCATCATTTCTGGCTGCAAATGCGAGCGGTAAATCATTTAGTAGCAGCACTCATTTTGGATTAACAAATGCAAGCGGGGAGATCACTTAACAGCAGCACTCATTTGTTTAATTCCATTCTGGATTAACAGCATGTTTGGGGACTCAAGTGAAGTGGTTGTTATGGACTCAAGTAAGGAGTGTGTGTGTGTGTGTGTGTGTGTGTGTGTGTGTGTGTGTGTGTGTGTGTGTGTGAAAATGCCCCCATGTAATACACACCTGGTGGCTAGAGGTATTTCAGGCTCAAACCCTGTACCTTCAGTACAAGGTAAAAAGAGCCTAAAGTCCCTAGCCACCACCATTTCTGAGCTTTGTCCAGATTTGTTGTGCTAAGAGTTGAGAAGAGCTATGGTGAGAAGTGAGAGCAGAATTTGCATTCCCCCATTATTGGCTTTGTTGTTTGTCCAGGTTTTTTGTGCTAAGAGTTGAGAGCTATGGTGAGTGAGAAGTGAGAATTGAATATGTATTCCCCCATATTGGCTTTGTCCAGGTTTTTTGTGCTAAAAGGCTGACAGCTATGGTGAGAAGTGAGAACTGAATTCACTAAACGATAGCCATTAAGTTTCAGTCTTCCTATTTTTTAGGAAACTGCTGATTTGGCATAGTGGTATGTTGCTCTGACTGTAGTGCATAGGGTCGTTGGTTCAAGACTGGCCAGTGAAATGCATGGTGGTAACACAACATTTTATTCTAGCAACTTTCCAAAATTATACAAGCAATGTTTAAAATGTGTCCCTGGTAAGTCCCTAGCCACCACTGCTTGTGAGCTTTCTCCAGGTTTTTTGCTCTAAGAGTTGAGAGCTATGGTGGGAAGTGAGAAATGAATTTGTATTCCCCCATTATTGGCTTTGTTTGTCCAGGTTTTTTGTGTTAAGAGGTTGAGAGCTATGGTGAGAAGTGAAAACTGAATTCACTAAATTATAGCCATTAAGTTTCAGTCTTCCTTTTTTTCAGGAAACTGCTGATTTGGCAGAGTGGTATGTTGCTCTGACTGTAGTGCATAGGGTCCTGGGATCAAGACTTGCCAGTGACATGCATGGTGGTAACACAGCATTTTATTCTAGAAACTTTCCAAAATTATGCAAGCAATGTTTAAAATGTGTCCCTGTTTTTTGACCTTTTGCCCCCCCCAAAAAAAAACTGAAGTTGAAAATAAGTGCGAGAAGCTGTGCAAGATGCCTATGGCTTACACTGCTGTCATTCTATTTATAGTGTGGATGTGGAAGTAGATTTTTATGATGGAAATGTTCTGAATTGGGCTGTTTTGTCATTATTGGTTCATGCATTTGTTTCACTGCCTGCAGTGCAGCCTACTGGAAAAATGTTCAAACAATAAATTTAAAATGCACTCTGTCTAACAAGTGTGTTGTATTATACAAAGAATATAACTTAATAAAGTCAGGAAAGTGTTTCAAAGAAAAGAACACATGTATGTATATTTCTTGTTTTGTGTGCAAGGGGCATCAAAAAACCAAAGCCAGCACCCATAGAGCGTATATATTCCTTTTATTGTGGCCACACAATGAAAAATACAGACTGGTTTCAGCAACCAAGCCTTCATCAGTGATGAAGGCTTAATTGCCAAACCCGGTCTGATTTTCCATGATGTGGCCACAATTAAAGGAATATATACGCTCTATGGGTGCTGGCTTTGTTTTTTTGGAGTGCTTTGATATTTTGGGCCTTTGCATCAGCCTTATTGTGCAGGGGTGTGTCTTTGGAACTTTTGTGTCCAAGGGGTCAATGACTTGAAAACGGCCCAAAAGTAATCTTTATCTACCACTGGCCAGATGCATTTTCTTTGGATGTGGTGTGGGTTTCAATGCTATTTCAATGAGTGTGAGTTTCAAGGGCAGATAAGTTTTAATGCCAAGTCTATTTTCATTGAGACAGTATTGCTTTGTTTAGCAGATGTCTGTTTGTACATTGTTGTGCTGCAAAATGTAAACATAAAATACAAATAATCATTGTAGAAGTAAAGCAGTATGCACACATTAGTGTTTATGGTAAATGGAGCAAAATCGCCAGGTATGGGGCATTGGAATGGCTTTAGGGCGACTCTAGAGAGGACAGGAATGAAGGTCAGCAGGACTAAGACGGAATGTGTGTGTGTGAGTGAGTGGGAGGACAGAGGAATGGTAAGGATGCAGGGAGTAGAGGTGGTGAAGGTGGATGAGTTTAAATACTTGGGATCAACAGTTCAGCGTAATGGCGAATGTGGAAGAGAGGTGAAGAAGAGGGTACAGGCAGGGTGGATTGGGCACAGAAGAGTGTCAGGAGTGATTTGTGACAGACAAGTACCAGTAAGTGTAAAAGGGAAGGTCTACAAGAGGGTAGTGAGACCAGTTATGTTATATGGGTTGGAGACAGTGGCATTGACAAAAAGGCATTGACAAAAAGGCAGGAGTCAGAGCTGGATGTGGCACAGTTAAAGATGTTAAGATTTGCACTGGGTGTGATGAGGATTAGGAATAAGTATATTAGAGGGTCAGCCCAGGTTGGCCGGTTTGGAGACAAAGCCAGAGAGGCGAGATTGCATTGGTTTGGACATGTATTGAGAAGGGATGCTGGGTATATTGGGAAAAGAATGTTAAGGATGAAGCTGCCAGGTAAGAGGAAAAGAGGAAGGCCTAAAATAAGGTTTATGGATGTGGTGAGAGGACATGCAGGTGGTTGGTGGGACAGAGCAAGATGCAGAGGACAGGAAGAAATGGAAATGTACAGTTGTGTACACTTATCATAAATGTAGATGTTAGAGTGTATTCACTGTTGCAGTCATTACATTTGGGTAATCTGCTGGCAGGTTGCCCTCAGTCGACCTGATTAACAAAGTCTTGGGTCCTGCGTCGGATGCTGTCCCTTCTTCCATGACATCAGGTTGTCAGGGGTATAAAACATGCAACCGATGCCATTACATCAGTTTTTCTTGCCCCAGATGTCAGGTGCCCCCCTAATGGGGAGCAAATAAAAATAAAAACACAAAATTATACCTCCAACCAAAAGCAAATACACCAAAAAGGCTTTAGTAAAGGAAAGTAGAGGTATAGCCAAAGAAAAGTAGGGGCCGGAGGGAGGGTAACCAGGACTGCAACAGTGAATACACTCAGACATCTACATTTATGGTAAGCATACACAACTGTACTATGTTCTTCGTGTTTCACTGTTGCAGTCATTACATTTGGGTAGATTCCCAAAGCTATGGTTGGGAGGAGGAATTTATACAGCATTAGGGCCAGTTATAAGGCCCTGAAAGACAGCAGTGGCAAAGCCAGATCTGGGTTTAGAGAAAATTGGTAAATGATAATGCTTGGTGAAAGTATGAACAGAACTCCATGTAGCAACCTCTAGAATATCCCTGGTAGGAACACCTCTGAGCAAGGCTGCAGAAGTAGATGCAGCCCTGGTGGAGTGAAATCTGATCCCATGGGGGACAGGTTTTCCATGGTGCTTATAGCAGAAATTAATGCAATGGCTTATCCATTTAGAAATGGTTTTGAAATAGCCTTCCCCTCTGCCCCTGCAGCAAATGCTACCAGCAATTGTTCAGATTTTCTTCGAGATTTAGTCCTGTCCAAGTAGAATCTAAGTTGTCTGTGCACATCCAAGGAATGCAGAATCCGTTCCCCTTTGTTTTGTGGCTTGGGAAAGAAAGTTGTCAAATGAATGGACTGATTAAGAGCCACACTGGAAACCACCTTAGGCATGAAGGATGGATTGGTCCTGAGAGATACCCTGTCTGCATGAAAGATGATGAAAGGCTCCACTGCCATAAGGGCCTGTAATTCAGATATCCTTCTAGCTGACGTGATTGCTAAAAGGAAGGCTGTTTTCCAAGAAAAAATTTTTAAGTCTGCAGTAGCAGCTGGCTCGAAAGGAAGTAGAGTGAGCTTCTCCAAAACAAAGTTAAGGTCCCAGGCAGGGGTAGGAGCTCTCCTGGGTGGTCTCAAGTTCTTTGCCCCTCTGAGATACTGCTTGAGCAGAGGATGAGAGAAGAGGGGTGGTTCTGTTATAGTGAGCTGAAATAGCTGAGGCATGGATTTTAATAGAGAAAAAAAGACAGGCCCTTGAGAAGCATCTCAGTTAAGTATTGCAAAATCTGAAGTAAACTGGGCGCTGCTGTGCTCATCCCTAAAGATTGGTTCCAGGCACAGATTATTTTCCATTTGTCAGCATAAGATTTTCTAGTACTAGGTCCAAGATGACATCCATCACAGGTTTGCTGAGTGATGAGAAGGGTGAATTTAAGTGATTAGCCAGGCTGCAAGGTTCAATGTTGGAAGCTGAGGGTGCAGAATTTCATTCTCCTGCTGAGACAGCAGGGAAGGGGTCTGAGGCAGGTGCCTGGAGATATTTGCAACACACTGCGCAGGAGTGGGTACCAGTGTTGGCGCGGCCAGTCTGGAGCAATCAAAATCATCCTTGGTTTGTCCTGTTTGCCTTTTAGCAGAACTTTGGAGAGCAGAAGCAGTGGGGAAAAGGCATAGACTGATAGGTTTTTCCAGCTGAAAGAATGAGCATCCACTTTCCAGGCTTGTTTGTGGTGAGTCCTTGTACAAAACTTGTCCAAATGGTAGTTCGGGGGGGGGGGGGCAATGTCTGGGCTCCCCCATTTGCTTGTCAACATGTTGAAAATCCATGGCTCCAGTTGCCACTCGTGTGGGTTGAGTTTTCTGCTTAGTCCGTCTGCCAGTGTATTCAATTTTCCTGACAGGAATTGAGCTAATGCCATGGTTAGTCTGCAGAGGGGGCAGGAATGTGTAACCCCCCTGCTTATGTACCACATAACTGTGGTGTTTTCCGTCTTTACCATTAGTTGACCTGGAAGAATGTAGTCTTTGAAGGCTGTCAGAGCATTCTGTACAGCTAACATTTCTTTTTGATTGAAATGTAGGTGCATTTGATTTGAGTTCCATTTGCCCTGAATGCAATTCCCTGCCAGTTGAGACCCCCCCATGCATAGTCTTATGCATCTGTAGTTAGGGTTTGGGGCGGCACGGGGTAGTGTGAATGGCAGTCCCTTGTTTTGGTGGCAGGCCTCTGCCCACCATAGGAACTCCAGGCACAGGCAATGTATGATAGGAATCATTATTTCCAGGCAGTGACAATGTTGACTCCATAGACTTTTTAAGTACCACTGTAGTTTCTTCATATGCACTTGTGCGTATGGAATTAGAAGAATGCAGGAGGCCATGAACCCCAAGGCTTGCAGTATTTGTCTTGCAGATAGCAGGGTTTTTGTGGCCACTTATTTGAAGTAAGTTACCAAATTAATTTGCTTCTCTGGCATGAGGAAAGCCATCTGGGCTGTTGTATTCAAGCTTGCACTTAGGAATGTAATCTGTTGACAGGGTACCAGTTGTGATTTCTTTTTGTTTATGGTGTACCCCAGACAAGTTAGAACCCCTTTTTACAAACGCCAGATGATTTAGAAGTATGCCCTGGTTTTATGCCTGAATTAGACAATCGTCCAGGTATGGATATATTTGAATATTTCTTTGCCTGCAAAATGCAATAACTGGAGCCAGGCACTTTATACCTTGGGTGCAGTAGACAAGCCAAAGTGCAGTGCAGAGAACTGATAATACAAGTAGCCTGCTTTGAAGTGTAGGTATCTTCTGCAAGATTCCCCGATTGGGATGTGCAGGTATGCTTCTTTTAAATCTAGAGTTGCCAACCAGGCATCGTTGCCTAGCATAGGAAGTAACTGGTGAAGAGTCAGCATCTTGAATTTTGGAATCTCCAGAAAGGTGTTTAGAGTAGACAGGTCCAGGATTGGACGCCATGATTGGTCTTTTCTGGGTACCAGAAAAAACCTGGAAGAGAAACCTTGTCCCTTTTCCTCTTCTAGTACCGGTTGAATAGCCCCCATGCTTAAGAGGGAAAGTACTTGTTTTTGAGCCTCCGCCCACCCGTTTGGTGTTGGCAACGTGTGGAAATGAAATCTGTATCCCTGGGACACTATATTTAAAACCCATGTGTCCTGGGTTATGAGTTCCCAGTTCTTTGCATGAAGAGCAATCTTTCCCCCCAAAGGGGCGGTTAATAAGTGCTTGGTAATTTTAAAAGGAAGTCATTGAGACCGTTTACCATAGGGAGTGTCTTGTTATTTCCAGATTTGGAAGTGTAGGCCCCCCACTGCGTAGTTCTGAGAGTCCCCTGGGACTGATACCTGGGGTTTTTGCTATGTCTGGGTTTGGCTTGAGAGGATCTGGTAGGGGCTGGAAAAGACAAATTCTTAGTAGGCCAGTGCCTACTAAATCTTGGAGGTTGCACTTGTAAGAAATCTTTAACAGTTTGCATAGATTTAGCTTTATCTTCCCTCTTTTTTAGAACTTCTTCAGCCTTATCGCCAAACAGGCGGTCCTGATTTAAAGGTGGATCCAACAATTTAGCTTTAACATGATCAGGCAAAGATTGCTCCTTAGGCCAAGCATGCCTTCTAAGCACAGACCCAGTAACAGCAGCCCTGCAGGAGGCCTCTAAAGAATCAAAACCACATTACAAAGTATGTTTTCCAAATAGTTCAGCAGAATGCATTAAATCCTGTAAATCTTTATTTTCCACATTATCAGGAATCAACATAATTTTCTGTTTAAGCAGTCCAATAATATGCTGTTGATATTTTAACATATGAAATGGGCAGTTTAAATCTCTGATTGACAAGGTTACAGAAGTATAAACCTTTTTATCCCATCTATCCAGCGCCCTGGAGTCTCTATCAGAAGGGGTAGGATTTTTAGCAGTAGAAGCCTTAATGCCCTTGGGCCCCTCAGAAATGGTTTCTGGATCTGCAACAGGAGTTTTCAAAAGGAACTTGTAGGACTCAGGAACCCTGTAGTATCTGTCGGGTTTATTAGGAGCTGGAGGCAGGGAATCAGGGGCCAAACTGGATTCTGAGAACACATCAACAATGTCTAGTACAGGAGATATAGCCAAAGGCCTATGCTGAAGTAGAAGGAAATCCCTAAGCCTCTTTTTTGAATCAAAAAATTCCTGACTTTCCCAGTGGAAATGCTCCCTTAAAGTATGCAAAGTTTCCCCAAAAGAAAAATCCTCAGGAGGGAAGGCAGAGGGAATGGAATCATCTGCATCAGAATCCTCATAAGTAGGTATGGACAACTCCAGGTCATTAGAAGAGTCAGAAGAAACAGAATCCTGATCAGAATATTCATAATCAAGCTCAGCCCTAGGCCTCTTGGGGGGGGGGTTGACTACCCCTGATTAAAGTAATTAGATCTTCAGCCATTTTGATCATTTGTTTTTTAGGCATAGGGGCCTGAACATGTGGCCTGGGCGTCTGTTTTTTAGACATAGATCAAGATTTAGGCCTTAGTAATGAAGGCGGTGTCAATTTAATATGCAAGTCTGTAGGCCTGAATACACCCTCAGAAGCTGGTGCCTGCACAGCGGCTCTGGACCCATCCATGGTAGAGACATCAGCGGGTTCCATAGGTGAAGCATCTTGTGGCATACCGGACACCAAATGGGTCTCAGTAGAGGCCTGCGAATCAAAAGTTGCAGGCATCAGGGGCTGCGAAAGTGCCTCACTGAGTACCGGCGAACTGGCGACTGGCTTAGAAGCATCGTCGTCAGTTTTGGACATCGGCGGCCTGTCTTTATCTTTGCGTTTTTTTCGGAATCCCAGTAGTCAGATGGGTAACAGACGACATTTCTGGATAATTAAACTGATAACCGAAATATTTAGAGGCAAAAATGTACAGACGCCGGATTGTGCGCTGATTAAATAAAGCACAAAACCGACAGCAAGGTATGTCGTGGTCAGGGCCTAAGGAAGGAATACAGTACGAATTAAAATCTTTATGAGGTATTTGCTTTCCACAAGTAATGCAATTATTAACTTTTACTGACATCAGTAAGGAGCAAGAAAAAGTTTCCCCAATGGGGTACTTAACTTTAAGTTGAAGACTTCGGTTCTGAAACTCGAAAACGAAAATTTCAGTAGTCGGCCGACCGGCACTTGCGAACTGCTTCTGCTTCGGGCACCACACGGCAAGAAAGACTGATGTAATGGCGTCGGCTGCATGTTTTATACCCCTGATGACCTGATGTCATGGAAGAAGGGACAGCAACCGATGCCGGACCCAAGACTTTGTTAATCAGGCCGACTGAGGGCAACCTGCCAGCAGATTACCCAAATGTAATGACTGTAACAGTGAAACAGGAAGAACATCAGGTGATCCGCTGTGGCGACCCCTACCAAACAATAATGACATGAAGCAAAGGAAACGCTTTTCATTTCCCTACAAATTTTAAAAAAGTCCATTATTTTTACTTACTTCCGTGTTGCTGGTCTTCTTATTGTTCACCTCCATCTCCCAACTCCAGATTCTGGTTCAATTCCAAGTTACTCACGACTGTTCTGGTCAACTCCTGTGATTTTCTCTGTCTTAAACATTTTCCTTTGGAACAGTAGAAAAGTTTTCACTAGCAAAGCCTTTCCATGTTCTTTATTATCAGAATGAGAAGTAAAGTCCCCCTTCAAGTTGTACAGACTTCTGTATTTCATCCTCAGCCTGTTCTGCATCAAAAAAATGACTTTGATCCTCCAGGAAAAAATATTCTAAAGACAAATGGATACAACAACTTGAATCTCAAGCCTGCCTCTTGATATTCTCTGATTACTGGAATCAGCTTTCTCTCTCTTCTATCTGAGGTGCAGTGAATAATCATTTTTACACATTCTACTGCCTCCAAGATTTACTACTTTGCCCTTTTGCCACAATTTTCACAGAATCAACTCGTTCTACTGGCAGATTTGTTCTGTCTTCTAATTCTACCATTTTCTGAAGCATCTCTTCTAGAGTAGTCTCATATTCAGCCAGCCTTGTCTCCATTTTGACCTCTGATTTTTGCAGTTGTATCTGCTCATCTGAATAACGGCTTAAAACTTCTTCCATTTTTCCAGTCTTTTGTCATTTGAGTGGATATACTCCTTCAATGTTTTGCTTAATTTAACAGCTCTGAGCACATGACTTATTTTTCCCTCCAGATTACTAGAAGCCATGTCTTGCATGAAAGCTGCAGCTTGAACAGTTTTTTGCTGAACTGCAGGATTCTTCCCAGTCAGTGTTTTCTGTTCACCTTTTTCTGGTTGATTTTCTTTCAGGTTTTCTTAGTTTCTTCTTTGCTGGCATGGCATCCAGGCAGTGTACTTACTAGCCAGTAACCAAATTTTAGTATTGCTGACAATACCACTGGCTGCTGTTTCTCAGTTAAACTGTTGCTCAGTGTGCAGCAATCTTGCAATTCTCAAAATACAATGGTATCTTTATTACTCCCATACAATTTTAAAAAGGTCACAATACACAAAGATAACATCCAACTGCACTTTTCCCTTGTGAAGGTCAGGCTGGGGCACAAATCAGTGGTAATAACCATTTTGGACGCACGGTTCTAGTCCCCACCCTCATTTTTGCCAAGAGCATTAAAATCATCCCTCTTAAGCAGAATACATTATGCACAAAACCAAAAATGAAAGAAAATGACGGTATTCTCTCTGCATGGATTAATTCCCAAGTCAAGCTGGACCACTCTGGTGCAATATCAAGATATGAAAAAAAGAGAAATAAAAAAACCCCTTTCTGATAGAAAATAATTCAATGTAAAAGTCTAGAAGTACATATGCCTGCAATATAACCACCGTGACCCTGACCCTCACACTATGAAGGCCAAGAACAATAGTAAGACACTGAAGACTCTTGCCAAATGAGGAAAGAAAAGCATAATGCTGAACTATGACTCCCTCTGCAATCACTTCAAAAACTAAGCAGCATAACAAATGAACAACACAGAAAATGGATATGGTATATTGCAAAGGAAAGAGTCCAGCGAAGTGTTACAGGAAGCATATAAAATGGTATTGTAAATTACTATCTAGAAGCACAGAGGGGAATGAGGCAAGCAATAAAATAAACAATGGCACAAGCACATAAATATCCAATAGAGTTCTTTTTGTCCTGCAGGTGACTAGCCAAACCAATACAAAGCTTTTCTCTGGAAACAAGCCATGAGAATAGACTAATTCAGTCATCCTGAGGACCAAGAAAAGCAAATAAAATGCTGAAACAGCTGCGAGGTATGAAGGAGCATGTAGACTTACTGTGCCTAGCACACACAAGTACAAATACTCCACCAGCTAGCAGTGAAGCCAACAAGCAAAGTACAGTAAAACAGGTAAGAAAATACATCGCCCAACATCCTTGACTGACTCACCAATCTGCCGGTTGGTCATTGCAGCCACAAAATTAATCAGGTGTACGCTCACAAGTGATTTTTTTCTGTAACATTTGTTTTTTTGTACACAAAATCATGGGAATTGAAGCCCGAGTCTTTCATGAAGTTCTCCTCAAAATACGATGTTTAATGTTTTGATACAACTCAAAATAAATTCACTGTAGTCTAATAACGTGAGAGGTGCTATAAACACAAATGACCCACAGTAATCAACTGGTCTAACTGCTGACTTATATAATGGTTCAGAACTCTAGTTTCATGACTAATAAAACCACATCTAATGTTGCCTAGGAAGCAAAAGCACCTTGTTTGACAGGACTCATGAAGTTAAGATAAGAGAAACGATCTCCACAAAGAGGCCAGTCACTAGCAGAGTAACACAGGGTCTGGTGCTGTGGCCTCTACTTCACTGATGTCAAGGGCCTCTAGATGACTAAACCAAGTCTGCAGAGGACTGAAAACTAGGTGTGGTCACTGAATACCTTAGAGACACACATACGACATGGTGCAAGTCTAGTAACCACCTAAGAACCTTTAACACTCAGAGTGATTCTTCGACTTCTTTCAGCTTTTCCCAGTTAGGGGTCGCCACAGCGGATCACCTGTCCGCTCATGATTGGCAGTGGAGATTTACAGTGTCGAGTTGCCAACCCGCGCCCAACCTTCCACAGAAGGCATGCACACAGTCACACCTAGGGCCAATTTAGAGTGTCCAATCCACCTACAGCATGTCTTTGGGATGTGGGAGGAAACCCACGCGACCAGAGGGAGGACATGCAGACTCCGCACAGAAGGCACCTGTTAAGAGAAAAAGTTTTAAAAACATACTGTTGTCTTTTTCCTCTTCTTGCAAAGTGAACATGTTATTTGTTGGGATATGCCTATCAAAGATGGGCCTCATCTGTGAACAAAATGCAGCATTGCTTATAAACCTGAATATCATCTGCTTTTTGCTTTTCAGAATAAAGAGATTTGATTATAGCTTAGTGAAGCCTGGGATAAGGACGCACGGCCGAGTAAGAGTTAATTTACTGAAGCAGGCTGTGTGTCCTGGAAAATTTGAGCTACCATTGTTGAACTGAACATTCTGTGCTTCTTGAACATTCTGTACTAACTGTTGGTTTGAGGTAATTTGTGGCAAACATGTTTACCCTATATGTTTTTCATAGCCAACTGTCAACGGTCAGAAATGTAACAAAAAGTTGTTTTGCTTGCAGTATAAAAGTTGATGTCAGTAAACAAGTTGACCAGAGGAGGAGATCATCTTGGCCAACATGCTCTGTAATCTGGTTAGCTGCTAATAAAGAAGTTTTTCATCACCTAAGGCAGATGTGACTCGTTTGAATTTTTCTTCTGACATTTTGGTCCTTCGGACCGGAAACCTCTACGAAGATACGGATCAGACTGACAGAGACCGAAAAACCTGTGCAGGTGAGGGTTTCTCATCTTAAGATTTCTTCGACTGAAAGCCCTCTGACTGATTTGTTGTTGAAAGGAGGCTGGCCACTATCTGAGGGACGGTTTTCTGAACGAAAAGGGGAAACGGAGTCTCATCTGGTTCAGGTAGGATAAATTTTTTTTAATTTAATTTAACCTTGTCGACAAGGGTTTTATTTTTTAGTTAAGGGTGGGTAGGATTACTTGTTAAGATTATTTTGTTAGGATCACCCGTTAAGATAGCCCCATTTTATAATAAGCCCTGTAAAATAACTTTGATACAGTCCTAAAATAAGAAATTTAGGGAAATATGGGTTTGAGTTGCTGCAAGTGTGAGAGTGATGCCTGTTAAAACAAAAATAATGTTAAATTTTTGTAAAAGTGGAAGTTGAAATATGATTTTGATGGTACCCTGAATAAGAATGCTTGTGCAAAACTGGTTAGAGATTTGAAAAGAGATGCGGGAACTAGAACTAAAAAAACAAAGACAATTGGGATTTCCCCAAGCACAAAAATGGTTAGAAGAGGCAAATAAACGAGCTATAAGAGAAAAACAGGAAAAAGAAAAAATAAATCAAAAGGGATCACTGGTGCCAAGTGGAAAAGTAGCTTTATTTTTAGATAAGGAGGATGAGCATACAGTTTGTGCGGTACAAAGGCAGGCAACTGCCCCACCGTATGGAGAAACTGCTGCTGCCGTACCGGCGGAACCTCCTCAATATCAGTCTGAAGATGTGGGATCTGTACAGCAGGGTGGGTTATTGGCTGCTCAAGGAAATGTTGTGACCCCTCCAATTTACCCGCAAATTCCCGTAGTACCCAAGGTTGCCTTGCAACAGGTAGACCAACCTATGCAGTTAAGGTCAGGACCAGCAGGGAGGGCGTTGGGCCATTAAACTTTCTGACTACTCAGAAGCTCTTCCCTTAATACAAGTTGCAAACCCACAAGTAGGGGATGTTGGACAAGAGCCAACTATTTTAGTTTATCGTCCCTGGGCTAGAGAGGATATAAAACGAGCTACAGATGGTATTCCTCATCCCAAGGTTAATTTTCAAAAGTTTTCTGAGGACATAGTTGGTATGCGTTTAAGTTATCATCTAAATGGTTTAGAAGTAGAACAAGTAGTGCGACAAATCCTGGGTCCAGATTGACACTTAGTTTGTGGTACTTGGACATGTAAGCAGATGACGGCACTACATTAAAGCATAATTCTGGGGTGTTAGGTACGCGAGTCACTGATCTGTTGAAGAGAATTTCTGATAAGTGGCATCCAAGAGCAGATTGGACAGTAATAAATCAGTGCATTCAAAATGATGAATCTGTAGATCACTATATTGTAAGATTGACAGAAGTGTTCAATAACCATTGTGGAATGATGATTCCGCAGAATCAGACCAATGATAGTCAGTATGAACAGCAATTGAAAAATGCTTTTCTTAAGGGTTGTAGGGCTCCGATAAGTAGTTTTATAACAAAGCATATGGTAGATTATAGAACATGTAGACTGCAACTTTTGTTTGAATATGCACGGCAAGCTGAGCGACATCTCAATTTAAAAAAGAAAAAGAAAGTACAAGTGTTAGCAGTAGGGGATGATGGTGGTATATTCTTGGTACAGGACCAAAGGGGGCAAGGGCGCCGTAGTGGCGTAAAAAAACGTGGGGGCCAGAACTGGGACACGTTAAATAAAGTGGGTGGACATTCAGAGGAGTATGAGGGGAGTTTAAAACGTGGAGAATGTTTTAAATCTGGTAGACGTGGGCACTTCGCTGCCGACTGAAGAGTGGCAACATCCCCCACAGCTTACGAACAAGGGCTCCGCATGACTATATGATAGTAAAGGAAGGCGCCAAATTCATTATTGTGATTATTGTATTGAAGAGAAGAAGAAAGTGAGAATGATTGTGATGATGATGAAGCAGACACTCTCTGTGATGAATGTCAGAACACTCAGAAGGAAGGGCGGGATTGTGACTGTGAAGTCATAAACCTGGCAAATTTGGGTATTGCTATGCATCTAGATCAAAAACCCATGATAGAGTTTTTGGTTGAGGGACAGAAAGTGGAGTTTTTATGTGATTCAGGTGCATCGCTTACACTTTTGGGTCCAGCAGTTCTGCCTCCGAACTGCGAGATGGATGAGTTTGTTCTTGTGAAAGCGGCAAACGGGAAAATCTATAAGGAACCACTGTCCCATCCTCTATTGTTCACAGATCCGCAAACAAACCAAACTGTTAGGTGTAGGGTAATTATATCGAAAGTTTGTCCAGTTAATTTGCTGGGTAGAGATTGGATGCATTTCTTTGGAATAGCGGCAATTCCCACACCTAAAGGCATTGAGGCGAAAAGGTTAGGGATGGCTTGGTGGTACAGGGAGTACAAGATTTGTTTTACTGGTATAGCCAGGACTTGATTTCAAACGGGTTGGGAAGGGTTGATACAGATTTGATCAACCTAGCTTTAAGTAAATCTAGGAGCGGGCCACCGCAGGTTGCGGCGCACTTGCATTGTACAATGTTCTATAGAAAGGCCCCTGGTCCGGATAAAGAATTTGAAAAAGAATTCTTTAAGCACAAATGTACAAGGATAATTTTGAATGATATGTTTTGGGATACGCAAGTTAATACAGTAGTGACCTGTACTTTGACCAAGGAAATGAGTTCTTTATATCGCTCAGGTTATAGCCCACATATTTCAATTACTAAAGCGGTGGGGACACACTGGGTAGATTTGGTGAAAAAGGTAACGAATTGGGACACAATGTCCGAAAGTCAATTGAAGGATCAACAGATCCAGGTACAAAGATTAAACTGGGTGACTTGGGCACAACCAAATGTGCACCTCAGGGATGACAAAACAGAAATGGCATGACAAATCCTCCTAACTCAAGAGGAAGATAGTGCGTTAAGTGCCTTACCTGTAGATTTATGGTCAAAAGGTAAAGGGGATGTAGGACTGATGAAAACAGCAGGTGAAGTCTGTATAACTCCAAAGTCAGGTTTTAGACCTCGTAAGCACCAATACCCACTAAGTAAACAAGCAGAGGAAGGAATTAAGCCAGTTATTGAGCAGCTAAAACAGGTAGGAACTCTTGTTGAATGCCCAGATTCACCCTGCAATACTCAGTTTCCTGTAAAGAAACCGGATGGGTCATGGAGGTTGGTTCAGGATTTACAAGCAGTTAATTCGGCTGTGATCCCAAGAGCACCGGTGGTCCCTGACCCCTATACGCTACTTAATGATTTACTACCTCAGAACAGATATTTTTCTGTCATAGATATAAGCAATGCTTTTTTCTCCATACCACTACATAAGGAGAGTAGATTTTGGTTTGCATTCACTTATCAAGGTAAAAGATACACCTACACCAGATTGCCACAGGGTTATTGTGAGAGTCCGACAATATTTGCAAAAGAAATGGCTGCGAATTTAGCTCAGTTTGTTCCCCCAAAGGGAAGCCAGGTTCTGTTGTATGTAGATGATATTTTGTTGGCCTCACCCACGCAGGAAAGTTGTAGAAAGGATACCCTTGCCCTTCTTAGTTTTTTAGCTGAGCAAGGACATAAGGTAAATAAAGAAAAGTTACAATTGTGGAAAGCACAAGTAAAGTACTTGGGTTACTTAATTTCACAGGCAGGTAGACAATTGGAGAACAAAAGAAAACAAGCAATTCCTGAGGCACCTATGCCCACAACTAAGCGGGAGATGATGTCCTTTTTAGGTGTGACTAATTTTTGTAGAAGTTGGATCCCTAACTATGCTGAGGAAGTAGGGCCATTGACCGCACTAATCTATGACACTCTCATGGCAGCTAAGAATGATATACAGTGGACAAATAAGGCAATACAGGCATTTAATAGAATTAAGCAATTGATAGCAGGATCCTCTGTTTTGGGTTTTCCGAACTATTCTAAGCCGTTTGTACAAATGGTTGATTGTAAGGGAGGATATATGACTTTGGTTATGGTACAAGTACATGGGGATAAACAGAGACCGATAGCTTTCTACTCCTCCAGATTAGATCCTGTTGCAAGGGCATTGCCACATTGTGTTCAAGCTATAGTGGCAGCCCCCATGGCAGTACAAGCCTCAGCATCATTAGTTTTGTTTCACCCATTACAATTGCGGGTTCCACATTCAGTAGCTACTATACTTTTGCAAGATAAGATAACCTTTTTATCTCCTAGTCGACATCTGTCATGTATGACAGTGCTGCTGACACAGCCTCGTATGACCATAGAAAGATGAACTACTATTAATCCGGCGACACTTTTGCCGACTCCAGAAGAAGGTACTCCACACGTTTGTTTAGAGAGCATTCATGACAATGTGCTTCCCCGACCAGATTTAACGGATATTCCATTGATAGATTCTGATCTCGTTTTGTTTGTAGACGGATCAGCAAAGGAAGACACTGTAGGAAAAACACTAGTAGGGTATGCTGTCACCACAGAAACTGAAGTTTTGGAGGCAAAAGGATTGTCAAACATTTTTTCTGCACAAGCAGCTGAGTTGGTGGCTTTGACTAGAGCTTGTACCTTAGGGGAGGGTAGAAAAGTGACAATTTATACAGATAGTCAATATGCTTTCTCCACTGTGCATGTTTTCGCTCAACAATGGAAGAATAGGGGAATGGTTACTGCGACAGGCAAACCAATAAATCACAGAGATTTAATTTTACAGTTGTTAGATGCAGTGCAACTACCACTTCAGATAGCGATATGTAAATGTTCCGCACATACCAACAGAAAAGATCCTGTCTCCAGGGGAAATGCCCTTGCTGATATGGCTGCAAAAAAGGCAGCTCAAGAAAATGATTTGCTTTTACATGATAATGATTTAGAGCCCGGACACCTCTTAGACTTAGAGACACTAAAAGTAATGCAAACATTGACGACACAGAAAGAAAAATGTCGTTGGGTAAAATATGGTATTACTCAACAGGGTGGGTTGTATAGGGCATCAGATGGCAAAATGGTATTACCCTCAAACCTTTTTAGGTATGCAGCATTGGTTAGCCATGGACCTGCCCATGTAGGAGTACAGACGATGATTCAAATAGTGTCTAAGTTTTGGTGTAAGGGGTTTTCAACTTATGCAAAGCAATTCTGTTTATCTTGTTTATTATGTGCAAAGTATCATGCTCAGGGGGGAGTTAAAAAGTCTCAGCAGGCATTCCCCACCCCTCCATATCCATTCCACACACTCTGTATGGACTTTATTGAATTGACACCCTCAGAGGGAAAAAGGTTCTGTTTAGTCATTATTGATGCTTTTTCTAAATGAGTAGAAGCTTTTCCAGTAAAGCACCCAAATGCACAAACAGTAGCAAAGCTTTTGACTACAGAAATAATTCCCCGATTTGGCCTACCAAGACGCATTTACAGTGATAATGGGTCTCATTTTGTTAACCAGATTGTTCAGAAGTTGGGTCAAGTGTTTCAAATTGATCTTCAGTATCATTGTGCTTACCATCCCCAATCAGCTGGACTGGTGGAAAGATACAACGGTGTCTTGAAGAGTAAGCTCCGCAAACTGATGGCAGAAACACATAGATCATGGACTGCGTGCCTTCCTTTGGCACTCCTGTATATGCGAATCTCACCTTCCTACAAAGGACTTACACCATTTGAACTTTTGTTTGGGAGACCATATTACGTCCCGCAGTGGCAAGGATTGTTGCCAGCGGAACGTGAGGGGGGTGAGGATCTAGCAGATTATATGAAGAAGCTGCTAAATGTCAAGTCTCTTGTAACCAATGACTCTTCTGCAGATTCCAGAAATGAAACCTTGTTAAGCGTGGCACCCGGGGACTGGGTGTGGATCCGAATTGTGAAGAGAAAGAATTGGTCATCCCCCAGGTGGGAAGGCCCATACCAAGTACTTATCTAGACACCTACGGCTGTAAAGATCGCTGAGAGGACTTTGTGGATTCATATCACCCACTGAAGACTTTTCCTACTGCCATTGATATTGGTCAAACTCCACCGGACCTCTGAGCGCAAAGTCTGGCTACAAAGTGGGATTAGCCCAATAGGGGTTAGTTCGTCTCAAACCCAGTGAAGAAACCAATGGCGCGAGGTAGTCCTTAGGGAGGATGGCCACGTTCAACTGGTACTTGAACTGTTACATGATGATGATTTTGGTGGTGGTGAAAGTAAATATGAACATACAAGAAGGAACAGTTGCAAGAGAAAAAGGAATGATGGTGCTGCAACGCAAACAGGTGTTACTACTGTGTTTAAGGTGAAACTTTGTGGAGGAATTTTGGACTGTTCTAAATGGAACAATGATAATTTCTTGACTCCTGCAAAATACTTGTGCAATAGAGACTGTACGTCCTTGTCAAATGTTTGGTGGTCAACAGATGTGAATGGATGGGAAACAAGTGGTGCAGTGATACCAGCAAAAGATAAAAGCAGGCAACAAAGAATAAAAATTGCGCATTTCCAAGGTACCGAAGTAATTGCTATAACCATTGTGTCGCCACAAGAAAGTGATTCAGGAGTTTATGGAATCGGAGTGTCCCTTCCAACTAGAACTGATCCTTTGGGGACCCTCCAACTTAAAGTACAAAGCCTTAAAAATGCTACAAGTAAAGCAGATTTTGCCTTCACAGAAGAACAATTGTTACTCGAGACTGGATTCGTACACCATAATGAATGGTTATCTTGGGTTAGATATAGTACCTGAGAAGCACATCATGAGAACTGTATTTCTTGTGCTGAAGGTAAACAGCAACTAGCGACAGCCCCATTGATGCGAGATGAAGGTAACCTAACGTGTCTGTTAAAGTTATTCAACAAAACTGAAGATAAATGCAAAAATGAAACTCAGCGTTTTCCAGTCATAAGCAAAGTTGAGAAACCGCCTGCAGCGATTTCCTATCCAGGTTCATATATGTGCATTTCCAGAGATGGCACAGGGAAGAATTATAGCAATATGGGACAGAACTATTGCAATGTTACTGTGAATGGCAATGGGAATCCATTCCTGGAGAACCAAACTCATAGTTTAGCAGACGTATGGTGGTTATGTGGAGACAACAAACTCAGATCAAGGCTTACGATTCCCTGGAAGGGAACTTGTGCACTTGTAAAGTTAATCCTGCCATTCTACATTTTCCCAGTTCCAGCAAGCAGTTTCGTAAGAGAACCTGAAATAAAGCCGAAGTGGTTGAGTTGGAGAAAAAGAGAGGCACCAAAGCAATCTTTCGATAACAGTGTCTACATCGATAGTATTGGTGTACCAAGAGGCGTACCTGATGAATAGAAAGCAATAAACCAAATAGCAGCTGGTTTTACATCTATCTTTGTCTGTATTCAACCTAATAAGAATGTGGACTGGATCAACTACATTTACTATTACCAGCAGCGTTTTGTGAACTATACCAAAGATGCATTGAAAGGAATTGCTGAACAACTGGAGGCCACTTCGCAGGTGGCATGGCAGAATCGAATTGCGTTGGATATGCTCCTGGCCAAAGGAGGAGGAGTTTGCAGGATGTTTGGGACTTTCTGTTGTACATATATTCCAAACAACACTGCGCCTGATTGAAGTATCACTCGAGCTTTGAAAGGTTTGGAGATATTCGTTGTAGTAGTCTAGTGTTTAGATTAGCGTTGTGTTATGTATTAGGAAGTTACTATTTGTTTGGTGTTTATTAGGAAGTTACTATTTGTTTGGTGTTTATTGCTGCACTACTCTTCAATGTTTCTCCTTGCTGCCTAATTCGCCGTAACCTACCTGTTGATGCGACTAGGCTAGGCATTTGTTACTCAGCCATTACCATGCTTGCTTAGGTTTGCGAAGTATTCTTTACTCCCTGTCTTAGTGCTGATACTATTTTAGCTCCATCCTTGTCTCTGTGGTGACCGATAAAGTGTTAAGAGCCCCCTTTGCTGTATATCCCTTAGTAAAATGTCTGCTGGTAGTTAGTGCGTACTGTGGAGTCTTATAGAATGATAGAACCCTCAGTGTTGTATATCCCTCAGTTAGCTTGCCTGCTGATAGTTAGTGCGTATGATATCAAGCCTCTTTGCTGTACCAGCTACCCAACTAAGTCGCCTTGCTTAATCTTTTGTGCCGTGCTATTCGCAGTGGTTTAAAGGTTTAGTTTTTTAACTTTTGTATTGTCGTACATCCGGCACTCCAATAAAGGATAGCTTTACTTGCCTATCTAGCGCTGAGCTGTTCTTAGGGGAATATTGGCTTTTTTTTAGCAATTCTGTCCCTCTATCAATATGTATGTTTAGTTACTATATTTTGTTTTAACCTTGCCCAAAGCGCCAGCTATTTTCGCTATAACTCCCAGGATTAGCGTTTATTTCACCTGCAACTACATGTGTCCTTTACTTAGGGATAGTGGGCTCTCTCTGAGTGTTGGTTTTCCCACCGAAACTTTCATCATCTCCATCTTGGATCCTGCATGTTAGGCCCCAGAACTTGTTTTGGGGAAGGTCATTATATTGTAATATGTACTTGTTCTCTGTAATAGCCACTATTTATGTTATAAGCCCGTGAATTGTGATTTCTAACTGTATGGCAGCTTGTAACTTTTATTGCCTAACACTATACTGTTTGACTGCTTTCTGGCTTGATTGAGCCTATGTTATTTTGTCTCACCTACAATCTGTTTAGAGTGTTAATGTGTACAGTGTTTTAAGAGCATTTTCACCTCATTGTTTTTACATACTGCTCATTTATTTTTCATTTTATTTTTTTTCCTACCAGCTGGTCTAAGGCTTTTTCTCATATTTCTGAAAGACTGAAGTGACCTATTTGGAATCCTAAGACCTTTTATCCACCCTCCAATACCTGCCTGGGGTAGTATTCACCTGGGTTACCTCCCTGGACAAAAGCCACAGTAATCTGCTCTGTATGTCTCAGTGTTTTTGATCTCTCCATAAGCATTATTGTTTTGATAATACATTACTTTGTGTTGATGTATTACACCACTGCCTGACTCTGTCAGCAGCCATCAGCAGCCATAACCCCTCATCTGCTCCCTACTTACTACAGTCCATCTCCATGTTCCTGTAGCTCCTTCCCTATCTTACATTAGCCTTATAACTGTTCCCTACTCCATTATCTGCCCTTCCTTTCCTAATCTCCTGTATTCTCCTCCCAAGGTTACCCTAACCTAAACAAATAGGGGTCTGTCGTCTTCTTTCCCCTGTAGACAACCTAGTCTCTCTCCCTACCTCATTTCTCTATTGTTCTGCTTGCAGGTCTGCCCTTCACTATATATCCCTTCTACTATCCTGTAGAGTCCTGTCTATATTGTCTGCTCCACGGTCCTCTCCCTACTCCCGTTAACCCCTTCTCCTGACTAGTCCACCCTATCTTTTTCTCCCTGTACTGGTTTCACTTCTTTTCTCTCCTCTCTTATACTACTCCCATAACCCCTGCATAATCTCAACCTTATTTACTGCTCTTCTGTCTCCTGCCCTGGTCCTCTACCTTACTGATTGTTTCTCTCCCTCTGGTCTCACCTTACTTGTGTGTGCCCGCTCCCTCCTCTCCCTACCCCCAATTCCCACCCACCCCCAGGAGTCCTCAACTTATACCTCACTAGACACTCCCCTTTCTCTCTCCTACCAATCCTCTTCCACTCTAATAATTCTATTCCACTATTCTCCTTCCTCCCTCTTAGCCTCTCTCCATAGATTGACTCTCTACTGGTACTTTGACTTACACTATCACACTACCTACATCCACCCTTTATTCACTAATTACCATGCCTCCTACACTCAAAGCTTTGTTCACACATATCTTACTCTTCACCTCTACTATAACCTTCCTAGCTATACCTTATTACTTCACCTTCCTTGAAAAGATTACTCTACATGAACAAAACCTTCACCTCCAACAAACTTTACCTACCTCTTCTCAGAAAACCCTCAATCATAGTAACATAACCTGTTCCTCTAACTTTCTACTACCCAGATACCATAGATCATCTCATACTTCATACTACTTAAACAAAAGGTACCCATATATCATCCCCAAGATCTTTAAATCCCAACTTTGTTCACAGAGGAACCTCCTCCTACATGGTGACATTCATCCCAATCCAGGTCCTATTACCAACATTAATGTAAGTCCAAGTAATATGTCTACTACAATACCTCCATCCTGTACTAATTCAGCCAACTCCCTTCTAATAGCTCACCTTAACATTAGGAGCTTAAATAATAAAACTCACCACCTCCATTCCCTCCTAGACTTGCACTCATTTGATATCCTAAGTCTCACAGAAACTTGGCTAAAACCCTCTACTAAAGACCAAGAAATCATTCCTCCTGGCTTTAACATACTGAGATGTGACCGCATAAAGAAGAAAGGCGGAGGAATAGCCATTATCTATAAATCTAATCTTCAAGTTACTCTCTATAATGAACTTCCACCTCTAGACTCCAAAGCCGAAATTTTATCTATCAAACTGCTAATTAACAACAATAAATCTATATATATAATTTGTTTGTACCTTCCCCCTGGAAAGAATTCCCATATCCTTGAGGAATTACTTAGTTCACTTTCAAACCAACTACCCCAAGAAACCATAATACTTGGTGACGTCAACATTGACTGGTTAACCTGTTCATCCCAGCACCCTACTAGTCATATAAATCTCTATGGGTTCTCACAATTAATGACCACTCCAACTAGAATTCATAAACCTAATAAAAAAGAAACAACTCTAGACTGGATCCTTATTAATAACCATCCTAACCTCTACACTCCAGGAACACTCCCTGATAATATTAGCGATCACATGCTCACTTATATTATTAGACAAAAATTGCATGTCCCAACTACCCATAAACTCAAGACATCTCGCTCAAACTGATTCTTCAATCCTGAACAGTTCCTCACAGAACTAAAAGCATGTAACTGGTCTCCACTAACCCACCTTGAACTCAATGAAGCTGTTACCTACTTTAATACCAATTTTCTACAGATCCTTGACTTTCATGCTCCCATTCGCACTACTAGGATAAGATCCAAAACGGCACCTTGGCTAACAAAACATACTAAGAACAAAATGATCCTTAGAAATAAAATCTGGGCTAAATGGAGAACTACTAAATGTCCTTTAGATCACCTTCTCTTTAAACAATTAAGAAATGCCACCAAGAAAGATACTCTCACAGATAAAAAGGAATTTTATCTTCACCTACAACAAACTAGTCAACAAACCCATAAAGATTCTGGTCAGGCATTAATAAACTTCTTAATCCAGGAAATACAACTACTCCCACACCTTCTGGCTTTAACCTTAGCAACTCCACTCTGATCCCAGATGCCTTCAACAACTATTTTACAGAAGTTATTCAAACCCTAGCTAATTCACTACCCACTTCTACTCCTACCTTATCTATTACTTCTAATACCTCCTCTAACAACTTTTCATATTCAACCTGTTGCCACATCTCTTATCTTTAAGCTTCTCAAGAAACTTACTTCAGATGTTAATCTCGCATCTCAGGGACATTCTGACTGATGGGTGCCGCATCCTCGCTCCGACTGCTGCACGCTGCCATAAAGAGCTAAGTCTCTTATTGGCTGAGCTTACTATATCCCAGGATGCACCACTACCAGTCCCCAGATCTAGTTGCTTATATAACATCGTCAGATGAAACAAGATAAAACAGTAGAACTCAAAACCGTCAATCTCTTCTGATCTCCAAGAAACATCTGAAGTTATGGTGAGTACATAACTAAAATTCTGACTGATGGGACAGCAGCACCTGAATCCTGGGTGGCTCACTGGAAAACACTCCAAATGATGAGATGCACCAAGTAGTGAAAAGCTATAGAAGTAGCCATAGCTCTGGTAGAATGAGCTTTGATAGATCCATTTGGAAATAGTAGCTTTTGTGATGGTTTTGAGTCCTGTGTAAATTCTGCTTCATTGGAGCTGTTGGAGACAAAGATTAGAACAGACCTTTGGGACAAAGGATGGATTAGGCCTAAGAGATACTCTGTCCTTTGGTTTAATGGACAGGGTTTTCCAAGACAGATATTTTAACTCACATGCAGCTCATCAATGGAGGATCCATGGACTAGACAGAAGATCCTTGATTAAATAGGGATGTTAAAAATTTCAAAAGATAGCAAACCTCTTCCACTTACTGAGTGTCCCGACTGATGAATTTTCTTCAGGTAAGGAAACCTATGGGGCAATCAGTATCATTTGAGAAGCTTTTGAATGACTGTAGCCCTGTTGGCCAAGGTTGTGCTAGAGCATCCATAGAACCTTTTGCACTTGCCTGCTCAATTTGTCTGCCAATATATTTGATTTCACCCTCATGGCCTCTCTGCAGATACCAGACCAACATGTTGTCATCTCCAACACATTGATGTGAGCCAGGAGCCCTGAACTAACCTGCCCAGACAAGTAATCATGATGTGATGATTGAGGAAGATCCTGAAAGGACCATTGAGTTGACAATAGCCACTGAAGATCATGTGCAATCTTGCCAGAGGAACTAAGACATTGAACCTAAAATTGAGTCTATCTCTGCTCCTATGAACCTGAGAGGCAGCAAGACAGACAATGTAATCCCCAGGGTAGCACCCAGGAGCTTTGAGGTTGTCCATTAGTAGATGCCTGGTGGTGGCAGTCAGGAGCCAGTCGTCCAGATAGGGAAACACTTGGAATCCAAGACTTCTCAGGTGAGCCGTCACTACTGCCAAACACTTGGTGAACACCCTGGGGGCTGTGGTGTGACCAAAGGGCAGAGCACAAAATTGGTAATGAGTGACTCGATGTATCGGTATGTGATAATGAGCACATCCAAACATCCTTCTCCAACAATGGGAGAATGGGTTCAGTCTGCTGAGATCCAATATTGGTCTCAGGTCCTGTCTTCCAGTGACTGGGTGGTGGGTCCTGTTGGGGGGAAAACTTAGATCCCTCTGAAGCCTGGTAAATGTGCCAAATAATTGTGTAGCAGATGCCACCACCATGGCATCTAGCACTCCTCTGCATCATCAAGATCAGTGTCCCAGGCCTGCCTATGTCTTTCTTCTTCAAAGAAGGTTTAAGAATCAGTTTATTTTTTGATGGACATTTTGAAATTGCATTTGGTGCATTTTTTGAAACCCGAAGACCTAGGATTTTGAGACATAATGGTAAAACAATTTGAGTAATCTTTGACAGAAAAATACAAACTGACTTTCTGTTTGACACTACCTAATAATAGGTTACAGTTATCTTGACTGACCGAAGGCCCTAAGATGAAGGAGGCCTACCAAACTCAACCCCAACAAGTCTTTAAAATTACTACTCAGCTCTGGGGACTGGTAGGATCACATAACATCTTAAACCTTGCACTCCATCTGCTGACCAACTCCCATCTGAATACCTACAAATTGCTGCAGAAGCTATAGCATACCCTATTTCCATACTTATTAATAGAACTATCTCTGAAGGAAAAATCCCCACCATATGGAAAATATCTCACATCATCCCCTACATAAAGGGGGCTCCTCTACTGAGCTCTCAAACTTTGCCCTATTGCCTTACTCTCCCTTTATCAAAGATCATGGAAAGATGCATACACAAACAATTTCTTTCCTACCTTCTACAAAACAGACTTCTAGCCAATTGTCAACATGGTTTTAGACCTTCCCACAGCACTACAACTGCCCTCCTTTCCTTTACTGACATTATTAATAATAATAAGAACAATAATCTCCTCTCCTCTGCACTATTCCTAGACCTGTCAAAAGCCTTTGACATGGTTAACCATAACATACTTCTTGACAAACTAAATCTCTATTGTCTGAGCTCTCAAGCACTGCAATGGTTTAGGAGCTATCTCCAACACAGGCAACAAGCAGTTCTATGGCAGAATAACCTATCTTCCTTACTACCAGTAAACATAGGTGTTCCACAAGGTCAATCTTAGGTCCCTTGCTTTTTTCCCTTTTTATTAATGACCTACATGTAAACATACCCCAAGCCATCTGCATTCAATATGCCGATGACTCAACTTTAATCTGTTCTGCTAATAATGTTTCCTCACTACAATCCCTTACTCAAACAGCTTTCCATAAAGTTGAAAATTGGTTTATGGAACATTCCCTCCTTCTAAATCCCAAAAAAACAAAACTTCTTCTCTTTTCTCCTACTCTCAAATCTTCCTCACCTTTCTTCTCCATCTCCTCTAATAATGCCACCTGTATAAGCCCAGACATGACCACTCACCTACTAGGTATTACTATTGACAACCATCTTAATTTTGATCACCATATTGATAACACCATCAAATCAGTTAACAAAAAAATAGGTACTCTCTACAGAATTAAACCCTTCCTTACCCCAGCAGCTAGAAAAACCATTGCCCAAACCCACCTGATCTCTACCCTTTTCTATGCCTCTGCCATTTATACTAACTTATCAAAAAATAACATTACCAAACTCTCTACCTGCTACAACAGTATAACTAGATTCATTACGGCTACACCCTTCAAAACTCACCACTGTCTTAACCTCAGACAACTGGATTGGTTAGAACTTAATAGCCACTTGCTCTATCAACAACTAACTATCATTCATAAGTCCCTTTACTACCCAGATGCTACCCCTAGCCTTACAAAACTAATCACCCCTTATAAAAACCTAGCCACACTCCGATCTGCTAACAAACTACTAGTAGCCTCGACTAAATCTTACAATAAAGCTGGTGACTCATTATTTTCAAATTCTGTCGGGGAAAGTCTGGAACCAACTCCCTCAAGAAATAACCAACATTGACTCCACATCCCTTTTAAAAACATATCAAAGAGCACCTAAAACCCACTGGCTATGTCCCTGTGCTAACCCTGACTGAAAACACTACCCCTTACTCTTACTTCACTCACCCTCCCTGTTTCTTGCCTCTAAATACCACACTTACTGATACCAGCCACTTCCTTATTTTGAATCCTCTATACATTTTACCTATTCTCTCTTTCATCTTTAATATAGGCAATTTTAATGGCTTCCTAATCAGCTCTTTTTATTACTCTTACTTTCTTTCCTGCTTACCTGAAATTTCTGTTTTTAACCAGCTGTTTCATTTATAGTTGTTAATTATGATTTTAGGTTGTCTAGTCTGTTGTTGTTTCTCTCTTTTACTCTTTTAGTATTACTCATGCTTACCATTGTATCATTTTGTACTTTTGCTTGCTATTGTCTTTTTTATTGTAAATGTTTGCTTACTGCCTGTATTTTGGAGCTTTTCTCCCCGGGCCTCTACTGAAAATGGATATATGTCCAGCTAGACTAGCCCGGTCAACAAATGTAAAATAAAATAAATAAAATAATAAATAAATAAAAATGTTATCCGAAGAATTGGCAGAGAACTCTGGGGTAAGTAATCCCTTTACAGACTTTCTACAAGCGTGGTTTGGAAAATGGAGTCATCTTATCAGCAGTTTCCTGGTGTCCGTTGGAGTCGCTGTGGCTATCGTGGTGGTATGTGGTTGTTGTTGTATACCCTGTATCAGAGGTCTTCTACAAAGACTGGTTGATACTGCTGTTACAAAGACGATGTACCAGCAATTGCAACAGACTGGTGAAAGTGAATACATTGAAATGTGACTTTTTGCAAATGTTTTTGAAGTTTAAAAGTTTGTCTTGCCAATGAAGTAATGTATGCAAAGAAAAACTTAGTTTTTACCATATATTGCTGAAATAAAAAGACAAATAAAAAGTGTTTTCAGGGGGGAAATGTTGAGAAAAAATTTTAAAAACATACTGTTATTTGTCTTTTTCCTCTTCTTGCAAAATGAACATGTTATTTGTTGGGATATGCCTATCAAAGATGGGCCTCATCTGTGAACAAAATGCAGCATTGCTTATAAACCTGAATAATATCTGTTTTTTGCTTTTCAGAATAAAGAGATTTGATTATAGCTTAGTGAAGCCTGGGATAAGGACGCACGGCCGAGTAAGAGTTAATTTACTGAAGCAGGCTGTGTCTCCTGGAAAATTTGAGCTACCATTGTTGAACTGAACATTCTGTGCTTCTTGAACATTCTGTACTAACTGTTGGTTTGAGGTAATTTGTGGTAAACATGTTTATCCTATATGTTTTTCATAGCCAACTGTCAACAGTCAGAAATGTAACAAAAAGTTGTTTTGCTTGCAGTATAAAAGTTGATGTCAGTAAACAAGTTGACCAGAGGAGGAGATCATCTTGGCCAACATGCTCTGTAATCTGGTTAGCTGCTAATAAAGAAGTTTTTCATCACCTGAGGCAGATGTGAATTTTTCTTCTGACAGCACCCCAGCCAAGGATCGAACCGAAGAATCTCTTGCTGTGAGGCGGCAACGCTAACCGCTGCACCACCGTGGCCGCCAACACTCAAAGAGAGATTAAAGTTAAAACTAGTATTTTTAGAACACCCAGGTCCTTCACAAACTTAACGGAGGTAATATTTGGTCATCCAAAGCTTATGGGTAACCATAATTATTTTCCAAACTGCAAGATAACCCTGTATGCCAGTAGAATTAGGCCAGTGAATCTAAATAGCTTTGCAATCTTCTCTGATCCTGAATGTTTGAAATAATGCTACCCACTTTGGTATCATTACCAAATTTACTTAACATTCTATCCTGCTCTGGAAAACATGTTATAAAGATACTAAGCAAAACAGGCCCCAACATAGACCCCCAAGGAACTCCCACTGAAATACTTTTACACTTTACAGAAATAGCCCTCGACTCTAACCATAAGCTTCCTCTCTCTTACCAGTTTACTATCCATCTGGTGATATAAATGCCAATTTTAAGATCACACTTAACAGTTTTATTAGGTATTTGGTCAAATAGTCTTGCAAAGTTAAAATAAACTACGTCAATAGAAAGACCCTGACATACAAAGAAAGGAATATATTGATACAAACTTATTAAGTTAGTTGGACAGGAATGCCCAGATGTAAAGTCATGTTGGACAATATTAAGAACTAGGTGTGACTTCTGAATTATAGTGCAGATGGAATGTTCAAAACACTTGCACAAAATACATGTCACACTGACAGGCCTATAATCCACCAATGACCCTTTCTTGAAACTTGGAAATGGGCACAACTATAGTATCCTTCCAAATATAAGGAATACAACCATGTACTGGTACCCAAAACCAAATTGACAAGCATTCAACCAAATTTTCAGCTACCATTTTCAAAAATAAGCCATTCAGGCCATCTAGTCCAGATGCTGAATTGCATTTGATAGTTCCTAAGGATTTCCTAATGTATCACCACCAATGATGGGGCAGATGCATCTACCTCCTCATCGAACTGGAAAAGTATCCATCCCCATACCAAAGAAGTTGTCAGCAAAATCATTTGCCATTTCCCTTGGATCAGCGACAATATACTTATTGTTCTTTAGGCAACAGTTAGACAAAACGTCCCTCCAACATAGCTCCTGAAACGTTTCAAAAAGGCTTTACAGTTACAGGTAGAGTTACCTGCTAACCTTAGTTCGTATAAACTCTTACATTTCCTAAACAATTGTCTAAATACCCTATACGAATTGACAGTTTATTCTATTTTTCTAGCTTAGGCCTAACTTGTATTTCTATGAAGCTAGAGGTGCTTCATTGATGTCTTAGCTCTTAAAACCTTGGCTGTCCACTATACCAGAGTGTTTCTTTTGTTTCTTAAAGATGGACCAAAGGGACATACTTCTCAACTAAGTAACAGAGGAAATCATAAAAAAACAAAAACAAAAAACAAAAACATTTGCTCTCAATGGAGTGGATTTGCCACTCACGGTATCCTTCCATTGTCATAGCTTGATTTCCTTGTTAGGTATACAGTAGTTTGCACTAAACAAATTCCTAAAATCCATATATTTAGAGCAGGCATTAACATCCTGTTGATATGGCACACAAGAAATGCACTGCCCGTGCCAATGCTGGGTACTATAACACATCTGACCACCCTTTGTTTGCCAACGAACCAGGTAACTAAAATGTTACCCTTCCTTGCAGCTTAATTAACAACTAGTAAATACTGTAATACAGTGCTATCTTCAATAATTGTGTTTATAACTGAATGATTTGTTAATATTCCCAGCTATTATGTAATTAAGAAAACAGTTAAAAATAGTGTTATCAAAATTTGAGTTGAAGGCGAATTTGGGTAGGTGGGTGATGAAGAGCAACATCCCTATATGCTCTACCAAAATTAATTCCTTCCACTACCAAGTCACAACTTTTTTTTTTTTTTTTTAGTGACAATGTGTTAGGGAGATACTGCTAGGGAAACACTGAGACTCTTCTTTTTTCCCCTGACCTGCAATGATGGTGCCCCTTGCAGCCTAAAACGGTAAGAATAAAATTTCATTTGCTGTATCATGTTTCAATAATCAACACCGTATAAAATTTTTCATTAAAGTTTCTGACTCCAATATCACAAATATTACTGTTTAAGCTTCTTTGCATTAGCCAAGAAACATTTTACTTGCTTTTTAGTCACATCTAGCTTTCTTTCCTAAAGCTTGTTCAACCTAAAGAATATTTTATTAAACTGGCAGTCTTGTTACCAACAAATCTGTTACCTTGATATGTTATCTAAAAGTTATCCCTAAATAAGTAACCACAACTCCCAACAAGGTCCTGTCACAGGGGGCATGGCTAAGACGGCTAAATGAAAAGCAACAACTAATGAAAGCTCTGGGACTGAAACCTTTTCTTGGACAGAATACATAATCAAAAGAACTAAAATTTGGAGATATTTGTTACCTAATTTTATTCATTCATAAAGAAAAGATTTATAGCTTCAAGTTCTTCAAAGTTTGTAATTTTCCTGTCAGAATTTAAACTTCTTTGTTAAGAAAGGGGAGACTTCAACATAAGCTACTCAAGAATTGGTACTCAGGAATTTTGTGTTAAAAAAGAAATAAAGACTTCCAGTCAAAAATATCTAGTATACAGGATGCATTACTTCAAACATACAAATTGGATACCACAATAAAAAGGTCCAAAGAAGAGACCATAAAGAAAATGGAACATTTATAAATTCTTATGAAACACCAGAGTGTACAAATCAGCAGTATGGAAGAAGTTTTACATGATCATGAAAGAAGAGTAACTGAAGGTGAGTCTCAGACTGAATTTCTTTTAAAACAAAATAACTGGCTCAAAGTTTATGATTTACAAAATAGACTGACATAAAATAACATTAGAATGTATGGTATACTTGAAAAGTATGAGTGAGGCAACATAATAAACTTCTTAGCAACCTGACTACATAAAACATTAAATCTGCCTGAAATTTTATCTTTTGGAACTGAAAGGTCACAAAGATCCCTGACAGTAACTTCGAAGAAGGAAAACTCAACACTATGTTCAATTATAGCCAAGCTTAATAAAAAAAATCCAATATTGAAAAGAATAGCATGGTCCAGTCCATCTATTAAAATAGGTGAACATATAGTCAGATTTAAAATAAATCAGGTGCTCCAAGGGACAAGAACATGTATCCACAAAGCATTTATTATCTTACAGCTTAAAAAAGTTTAAAAACAAACTGCTGTTGTAAAAAAAATCAACTAAGTTTAGTACTTTCATCTTACAAGTAAGAGACATCATCAGAACCATTTTCATTAAATCATTAAACGTGAAAGTAAGCTTAACCTCATTAAATCTCAGTGTGGCCTCATTGCTACTTAAAATAAACCAATTTTTCAAAATAATCTTTTGTATTTCATTGGCATCAAATGAGTAATGAAAAACCAAGTTAGTACTTAAACCAAGGAACTGGGTGTTGTAAGCAACATCTGGATTATTGTTGTACCCATGTTTAAAAATGGAACTATATATACCATTTCATTCACTCCATACCTGTCCTGCCACCTCATCCACCAAGGCACAGGGGTAATTACGTTCCAAAAACATTCTTTTCAAGACAATAAATCCTTCTTGGCACCTGTTATTTGATGTCAATCTAGATACCCTAATAAACTGACTTTTTATAATGCCCTTTTTCTGGTGGTATGGGTGGCAGCTGGAATAAAACAAACAAAAAATTAAAACAAGTGGGCTTTCTAAATATCCCTGTTTCCAATATTGTGGATACAAGTTCTGGTCCCTTGGAGCACCTGGTTTATTTTATTTTTTGATTACCTAGTGAGTTTGCTACCTTCTTGTCTTTGACTGGATTTTGGCTTCTTGGAGATTGCAACAACAGGTGCCAAGAAGAATTTATTTTCTTGAAAAGAAAGTTTTTAGAACGTAATTACCCTTGTGCCCTGGTGGATGAGGTGGCAGGACAGGTATGGAGTGAACAAAATGGTATACATGGTTCCAATCTTAAACATGGGTACAACAATAATCCAGATGTTGCTGCTCACAACAACCAATCCCTTGATTTAAGCAATAACATGGTATTTCATTACTCATGTGATGCCAATGAAATACAAAAGATTATTTTGAAAAATTGATTAATTTTAAGTAGCAATGAGGCCACACTGAGATTTAATTAGGTTAAGCCTACTTTCACTTTTAAAAGACGGAGTAATTTTAAAAGTATTTTGGAGAATAAACTTACAGCAAGGATGGATAATTTTCCTAAAAATTCTAGATACAGAAGCTGCAATCAATGCAGTTATGTTGAAGGGCACTATGAAGGGTGGCTATATGATAAAATCAGGGGCTATGCCAAGGGAGGCAGATTTAATTGTTTTACGGAGAGAGTGATTTATTTTGCTGTGTGCACACAATGCCAAGCTTTTTACATTGGCAAAACAAATAACGCGTTTAATAAGTGTATTTATCAGCATGTTTATAGCATCCAGCGAAATGATGAGTGCGCTTTATAGCTAGGCACTCGGTCACCTGTGTGGGGTTTGATAAATTTATGATCTTTGCTGTAGAACAAGATGATCTGGTAGTTTACCTTGAATTAGTCGAAGGATGTTTACCTAACTACTTTAAGGTCGAACACTAAATGTGCAGGAATCAAATAAACGAATAAAGAAAGATCGAAACCAAATATTGGGTCGACCTTACAACTGTAGACCTTGCAATAAGTGCTGTTACGCAAGTACGGTCAAAATGTAAACTGGGAAACACAATGAATCATCATACAACCCAAAGGTGTGGTACATACTATGGATAACAGCATAACAAGTCCTCTGTGAAGGAATCTCTGACATACCCCCACCCATTATGGAAATGGCAAGGTATGTGTTGTAAACAGTAGTATGAAAGGATAACTAGTAAATGATAGTAGGTATACCAGACTGACATGAGTTTAAATATATTTTTTATAGCACCAGTTCAGCTGTGAATGAAGAGACAGGATTTGTGCCAGGAAAGCTTGGTGAGATATATGCTACCATATTTAACCAGAAGAGGACGCAAATATTATGTACTGATGGCTTTCGCTATATTTCAGAGAAATCTGTTAATGACAAAACGTACTGGTGTTGTCATGGGAAGGTGAGAGATAAATGTAGAGGACGATGCATCACAACACAGAGTGACAGAGGTCATATGGTAACCAAAAGTACAGGCCATTTCCATGGACCAGACACTGTTAATGCCGCTATGCAGGAAGTTAGGGAAAGACTGAAACGAAGGGCAGAAACATCAGTTGAAGACCCCTGTAAAGTTGTAAGTGAAATCCTGGCTGAAACTCCGACAGCTGTAGTCAATGTCCTACCAAACACCCTAGCGCTTAAGCAGGTAGTTAGCAGGGTTAGGCGTATAAAAAAGAAAAGCATTGTACCAGATATGGATACTCTAAGAGATCTCAGGCCTGGACACCTACCAATAAAGAATGGGGAATTCCTCGTTGGACACACAAGTGCTGGCATTCCAGCAGGTAATTGTGTAGTCATAACCACAGAAAGTAATCTAGAGATTATGTATTATTCAGACTACATTTTAGTGGATGGTACATTCCCAATCAGCACATTTGAATGCAAACAGGTGTATACAATCCACTGTAAGTTGGAAGTTGGTGGGGTTAGCAAGGTCATACCAGTATTATACGGTATACTGCCATCTAAGTCTGAGGCATGCTATAATATGTTCTGGGATTGTGTATGCAGTATGTGTACACGATACGATCTCCTGTTGGCACCCAACCTGGTGATTAGTGATTTTGAGAAAGGTGCCGTGAATGCTATTCAAACTCATTTCCACAGCAGCACCCTCAAGGGTTGTTGGTTTCACCTGTGCCAGATCGTCTGGTGGCAGATTCAGCATTTACATCTGACAAACAGTTTGGAAGCTCCATAACATTTGCACTACTCTACAAGGAAATTCCTGCTTTGGCTTTCATCAGTCCTGAACACTGAATGATAGAGGCAGACATGCCTGAAAACGCTAAACCTCTATGCAAGTTCTTCAGGGAGAATTACGTATTGGGAAGGCCTAGACGGTATGGTATGCATAGCAACACATTGGAAAGGTTGCCACCATAGTTTGCTGTAAGTTTCTGGAATCAATGGGATACATGTGGTTTAGGGTATCCTAGAAGCCAGAACGCAGCAGAAGGATGGCATCGATGTTTGAGGAGTCTACTTGGGAAGCCTAGATTGTACATGCTAGATGTGCTGCATGCAGTGCAACTTGAACAAAACAGGGTGGACAATGTAAAGAGCAGGTTAGCCACAGGTATCCCTCCAACCCCTAAACGGCGCAGATTTGTAGATAAGGAAGCACAATTCATGGAACTTTTAGGTAGAAGAGATGACCTTAGTCTTAAGGGATTCTTGCATATTATTGCACAACACTGTTCCGTTTAATGTGGGTATACGCAGCTTGCTGTTCTTTGTGCTCTCATGCAACATAGGCACACTTGGTAATGTTTTCACTTTCTGGTGTTGAGGGCTGCAAAACCTGCTGTGTGAATTACAGTAGTAGGCGCAGTTTACATCGCCCAATTGTCCTTGTTGCTACAGTATGTAGCATTAGACTCTTGCAATGTCTGTCATTCTGCTGTAGTCAACACTAGCATAATACACCGGGTTTGGTATTCATTAGCATTAATTTTCAACGTTTCTACTAGCGACTTCCCGGTAATGCGACATCTCATCTGGCAATGTCGGTTTTCAACCATGTAAATGTTCGGCTGATAGTGCTTCGACCATTTCAAGGTAAACCTGATCTGGCAGCATATTGTGGGGACTGGAAGAATAAGTTGTTGCATAAAGAAGTGCTTTGGCAATTGAGATTTAATGCTACTGTGCCACCAGAATTAAACAAAACAGTTTCTATTGCCAGTGAGCTAAAAGATCGATCAATAAAAATATAGGTTGCCTAAATGCAAGTTGGCAAAAGACAAGTTGATGCAATGTATGTAAGAACATGTATGTAAGAACATGTAATTGTTTGTTGCTTTTGTAGTACAGCTTCTGCAAGCACAGCATGTATATATGTACATTATTTTTACTTATTTTATTCATGATGTTTTATTTTGTAACTATTTATTACACATATATATTCAAGGTGAATGCTAGCTGAGTATGTAGCTTTAAATGCAGGACTTGGCTTCATGATTTGTTTTCAATTAAGTGCAGGGTTTTGGTTATAAAAGCCTAGCTGCTCTAAATGCAATGGTTCTGATGATGTCTTTTACTTGTAAGACGAAAGTGCTAAACCGGTTTTATTTTTTACAACAGCAGTTTGTTTTTAAACTTTTTTAAGCTGTAAGACAATAAACAGTTTGTGGATACAAGTTCTGGTCCCTTGGAGCACCTGGTTTATTTTATTTATGGAATAATTAGAAGTTATGTACTCACCATAACGTTCCATCTGAGTAGGTGTATTCATTTGTCTGCAACCTGTGGAACCTGTGGGTTACGGATCCGATATCGGATCCGAACCGGCATGGTTTACCAGCTATGGATCCGAGCTCTCAGCTCCTCCCCTCACCCATAATGCCCTGCTCTCCCTACATGACCTCAGATCGAGTTTGCCAACAGCATAAACACCCTGAAAAGGGTAACACATCATATGCAGGAAACTGAAAGGGCCAGGGGGATAGGAGGGTGGGATGGTTGCAGACAAATGAATACACCTACTCAGATGGAACGTTATGGTGAGTACATAACTTCTAAATCTGAAGTAGGAGATTCATTTGTCTGCAACCTGTGGGACAGAGTCCCCAGCTACCTGAACCTTGGGCGGCCATCATGGAAGGATATTCCGGAGCACCGCGGAGCCAAAGGATGCTCTACCCCTAGATGTAAGATCCAACTTGTAGTGGGAAATAAATGTATGAGATGAAGCCCAAGTGGCTGCTGCACAAATGTCATCTAGAGGAATCCTAGCCTTAAAGGCGGCCGAGGTAGAGACTGCCCGGGTTGAATGGGCATGGACACCTCCGGCGGCCTTCCAGAAGCTTGATAAGCCAATAAGATACATTGTGAAATCCAGCGAGATAATGAGACTTTAGAAATTGGCTTGCCCAAATTAAATTTTGCAAAGGAAATGAACAACTGGTCGGATTGCCTATGACCAGCCGTCCTGTTTAGATAAAATCTAAGTTGCCTGTGAACATCTAAGGAATGAAGCTTGTATTCACCCTTGTTTTGATATTTGGGAAAAAAAACAGGGAGGTTAATGGATTGATTAATGTTTGCTTCTAGAAGCTACCTTAGGAAGAAAAGATGGGTTGGCCCTGAGGTAAACACGGTCCGGATGAAAGACCAAGTAAGGAGGCTTAGCTGATAATGCTTGAAGCTCTGAGACTCTCTTGGCCGAAGTAATGGCTACTAAAAATGCAGTCTTGAAAGATAAAAATTTCAGATCTACCGTAGCCGCCGGTTCGAAGGGGGGGGCGGTCAAGGCCTGGAGGACTAAAGAAAGGTCCCAAGGAGGAACCGCTTGCTTTACAGGGGGCCTGAGAAGGAAAGTACCT
Organism: Protopterus annectens; assembly: GCF_019279795.1. Classification (NCBI taxonomy): domain Eukaryota; kingdom Metazoa; phylum Chordata; order Ceratodontiformes; family Protopteridae; genus Protopterus; species Protopterus annectens. The sequence goes on along the minus strand of NC_056735.1, from coordinate 623,797,820 downwards.
TTTAGGAAAATCTTACACAATCTGCCAGACATCAGAGGACTGGAGTCATGACCAATATAATAATGAGAAATTGCCGAAGTTGTACTTTGACCGTGGAACTGCTGGCACCATCATTAAAAAGAGAGGTTAAGTCAAGTACCAACGGAAGAGGAACTGTGAAGGGTTTAGGCCTTGCCGCTCCGCCCACAAGGAGAACCGCTTCCACTTACTGCGGTAGACTTTCCTAGTGGATGGCTTATGAGCTGCCACCAGGATGGCCTTAACAGGGGACGAAATACCGGAGTCCTGATCAGGAGTGGAACTGGAGCAGCCAAGCGGTCAGCTTCAGGTTGTCCAGATTCGGAGGAGATAAGTTGGATGGATGAGATATTAGATCCGGTATGGGATCTAGAATCCAAGGAGGATTCACTGAGTGAGACCTTAGGAAAGGGAACCAGATCTGTCGAGGCCAAAATGGAGCAATGAGAATCATTCTGCACCCCAACCGAGAGGCTTTCTGAAGAACTTGGAGCATCAGAGGCAAGGGGGGATAAGCATACAGAAGACCGGGTGGCCAAGCATGCACCAGAGCGTCTCTTGGGGCACCTCCGGGAGGAGGTATTAGAGCGAAAAAACTGTCGCACTTGGTGTTTGAGGGAGACGCAAAAAGATTGCAACAAGGACTTCCCCACTGCGAAGATGCGTTCCGCTACCTGAGTTTTGAGAGACCACTCGTAAGGGGTGAGAATGGTGCGACTGAGTTTGTCCGCCAGGATGTTGGACCGACCCGGAATATGCGTTGCTATGAGAAAGCAGTTGGTGGAGATTGCCCATTCCCACACTCTCATGGCTTCTCGACAGAGAGGGCAAACCTGGTTCCCCCTTGTTTGTTGATATACCAGACAACCGACATGTTGTCCGATTGAATCACAATTGTTCCCAAGGGAAGAAAGGCCTGAAGTGCTAGCAACGCTAAGAGCACTGCTCTCATCTCTAGAACATTGATATGCAGTGAGGTCTCTGAATCGTTCCACGTGCCTTGGACCATCCGGCCCGCAAAATGCCCCCCCCACCTGAGGCGGGAGACGTCCGTGGTCACCGTGGCGAGAGGGGGAGAGGCACAAAAGGGGCGGCCTCTGTGGAGATCTGGAGAGTGTAGCCACCACAGGAGGGACCGCCTGCACGCCTTGCTGATCGCAATGGGATGATGCATGGGAAGAGCAAGATACGACCACTGAACTAGGAGTGTCCATTGAAGGATGCGCATATTGAACCTGGCAAGAGGAAGAAGCGCTATCGCTGCCGCCATGGACCCTAGGGCCCTCAGGACCAACTCCGCCGGAACTGAGCTTGAGGGGAGAATGGCCCGCACCTGGAGCTGCAGGTTTTGAACTCTGTCCGCAGTGAGGAAGGCTCTCAATCTCCTCGTGTCTAACCTGGCACCTATAAAATCTATGAACTGTGTGGGTGCTAGGTTGGATTTTTTTGTGTTTATCGTGATGCCCAGACGGGGAGCAAGATGGAGAAAGGAGTCTCGCGCCAAGAGAAGTAGATGCCTTGTTGGGGCGATGAGGAGCCAGTCGTCCAGGTAGGGAAAGACCTGCACCCCCTGAAGCCTCAGGTGGGCCGCTACCACTGCTAATACTTTGGTGAACACCCTGGGGGCTGTGGTGAGACCAAAGGGAAGGACCCGGAATTGGTAGTGACTGGCTCCCAGCCGGAAGCGGAGAAACCTCCTGGAGCGTCTGTCCATTAGTATATGGTAGTACGCATCCTTGAGGTCTATGGAGCACATCCAGTGGTTTTCTCCCAGAAGGGGGAGAATAGACTGCAATGTAACCATTCGGAATTTCTCCTTGGGAACTGCCAGGTTCAAAAGAGAAAGGTCTAAAATTGGTCTTAGATCCCCCGCCTTTTTTGGCACTAAAAAGAACCTGGAGTAGAACCCTGATCCAATCTGGTCTGGGGGGACGGGCTGGATGGCTCTTTTCTTTAGCAGATGGCCAATTTCTGCCAAAGCGGCCTCCCACGGACCGGGTGGAACGTCGGGGAGGGACTTCAATTTTGGCAAATGACGAAAGGGAATACGGTATCCTCTGGATATGATCTGGAGGACCCAGCGGTCTGATGTTATGGACTCCCATGCCGCCAGGTGCTCTGAAAAACGTCCCTCGACTGACTCCAGAGTGGAGCAGCCGGGCAACCTTCAGGGCTGCTGCGGGCCGTTCAAAGAAGGTTCTCTGGACCCAAAGTTCCTGGGAGCCCCTCTGCCTCTAGGGCGTCCTCCCTGTCCTCCTCTGCCACGGAAGGACTGGTTGTCCGAGCAGGCTGGGATTGCTGCGACTTCGGAACCACATCATCTTCTGACCCTTTTGGTTCCTAGAATAGGGCTTCTGGGGTACAGAGAAGCGGATTCCGACGGCAGACAGCGTCTTCCCGTCCTTCTTGCTCTGGGTCAAAGTGTCACGAACAGTTTTGCCAAAGAGGGCAGAACCATCGAAAGGGGCGTTCGCAAATGACGCCTTGAAGGGCTCCGAGAAATCGCAATGACGGAGCCAGGCCTGACGTCTGGTAACTAGGCCTGCCCCTGCGGCTCTAGTGGCACCTTCCGTAGCATGGGACAGTAGCCGCATAGAGGTATTAGTGACTGACCTGAGAGTGGCCATGCGGGTGGAGTGCAGCACTTTGTCCTCCTCCGACATGGACTCTGGGGGGGATGCAGCGTATTCTTTTATAAGATTGCGCTGCATCCTGATCACATGTGCCAGGTAGTTCAGTGCCCTCACTGAGAAGGTCGCTGAACTAAACATCCGCTTCCCCAAGTGGTCCATCTTCCGAGACTCCTTGCTCGGGGGATGGACTGAGGGACTCTCCTGAGCAAGTTCCCTCTTGGTGGCAGCCGCCGTCAACATGGCATCTACCGGAGGCCCCTTACTCCAATGGGCACGGTCAGCTGGGGGACTGAGAATACGGTCGGGCCTTTTTGGGATTGGCTCCACGGTGTCTGGTTCCTTCCACGCCCTGGTGGTAATGAGGTCCACCAGGGGGTCGGCAGGAGGGGACACCCAAGAGGTAGACGGGCCTGCTTCAAATGCCTCCAAGAACACGGACTCGTCCGAGGAAGACTTGGGGGCAGACCACCCCCCCCTTATGCGGAGCATTTCCATGATGTCTCCAAATGAGACATCCTCAGGGGGTGATCTTGGGGAGCCTTCCCCTTCCTCCAAGTCCGTGTCTTCTGAGAGAGACTCGGGGGAGTCAATGTGCCTCCTTTTGCACAAATGTTTGCGGGGAACATCCTCCGGGGGGCTGTCAGAGGACTCCTTGCAAACGGTAACCTGTTCCAAGGGAACAGCTTGGGGCAAAGGAGCGGGCTGTCCCAAGGGTCGGATGGTGGAAGCCTGACCCAGTGCAGATGGAGCGCGGGACGGAGCCGAAGCAAGTGCCAGAGGTGGACTTTAGGACCTTGGAAGCCTAGATTGTACATGCTAGATGTGCTGCATGCAGTGCAACTTGAACAAAACAGGGTGGACAATGTAAAGAGCAGGTTAGCCACAGGTATCCCTCCAACCCCTAAACGGCGCAGATTTGTAGATAAGGAAGCACAATTCATGGAACTTTTAGGTAGAAGAGATGACCTTAGTCTTAAGGGATTCTTGCATATTATTGCACAACACTGTTCCGTTTAATGTGGGTATACGCAGCTTGCTGTTCTTTGTGCTCTCATGCAACATAGGCACACTTGGTAATGTTTTCACTTTCTGGTGTTGAGGGCTGCAAAACCTGCTGTGTGAATTACAGTAGTAGGCGCAGTTTACATCGCCCAATTGTCCTTGTTGCTACAGTATGTAGCATTAGACTCTTGCAATGTCTGTCATTCTGCTGTAGTCAACACTAGCATAATACACCGGGTTTGGTATTCATTAGCATTAATTTTCAACGTTTCTACTAGCGACTTCCCGGTAATGCGACATCTCATCTGGCAATGTCGGTTTTCAACCATGTAAATGTTCGGCTGATAGTGCTTCGACCATTTCAAGGTAAACCTGATCTGGCAGCATATTGTGGGGACTGGAAGAATAAGTTGTTGCATAAAGAAGTGCTTTGGCAATTGAGATTTAATGCTACTGTGCCACCAGAATTAAACAAAACAGTTTCTATTGCCAGTGAGCTAAAAGATCGATCAATAAAAATATAGGTTGCCTAAATGCAAGTTGGCAAAAGACAAGTTGATGCAATGTATGTAAGAACATGTAATTGTTTGTTGCTTTTGTAGTACAGCTTCTGCAAGCACAGCATGTATATATGTACATTATTTTTACTTATTTTATTCATGATGTTTTATTTTGTAACTATTTATTACACATATATATTCAAGGTGAATGCTAGCTGAGTATGTAGCTTTAAATGCAGGACTTGGCTTCATGATTTGTTTTCAATTAAGTGCAGGGTTTTGGTTATAAAAGCCTAGCTGCTCTAAATGCAATGGTTCTGATGATGTCTTTTACTTGTAAGACGAAAGTGCTAAACCGGTTTTATTTTTTACAACAGCAGTTTGTTTTTAAACTTTTTTAAGCTGTAAGACAATAAACAGTTTGTGGATACAAGTTCTGGTCCCTTGGAGCACCTGGTTTATTTTATTTATGGAATAATTAGAAGTTATGTACTCACCATAACGTTCCATCTGAGTAGGTGTATTCATTTGTCTGCAACCTGTGGAACCTGTGGGTTACGGATCCGATATCGGATCCGAACCGGCATGGTTTACCAGCTATGGATCCGAGCTCTCAGCTCCTCCCCTCACCCATAATGCCCTGCTCTCCTACATGACCCCAGATCGAGTTTGCCAACAGCATAAACACCCTGAAAAGGGTAACACATCATATGCAGGAAACTGAAAGGGCCAGGGGGATAGGAGGGTGGGATGGTTGCAGACAATGAATACACCTACTCAGATGGAACGTTATGGTGAGTACATAACTTCTAAATCTGAAGTAGGAGATTCATTTGTCTGCAACCTGTGGGACAGAGTCCCCAGCTACCTGAACCTTGGGCGGCCATCATGGAAGGATATTCCGAGCACCGAGCCAAAGGATGCTCTACCCTAGATGTAAGATCCAACTTGTAGCGGAAATAAATGTATGAGATGAAGCCCAAGTGGCTGCTGCACAAATGTCATCTAGAGGAATCCTAGCCTTAAAGGCGGCCGAGGTAGAGACTGCCCGGGTTGAATGGGCATGTACACCCTCCGGTGCGGGCCTTCCAGAAGCTTGATAAGCCAATAAGATACATTGTGAAATCCAGCGAGATAATGAGACTTTAGAAATTGGCTTGCCCAAATTAAATTTTGCAAAGGAAATGAACAACTGGTCGGATTGCCTATGACCAGCCGTCCTGTTTAGATAAAATCTAAGTTGCCTGTGAACATCTAAGGAATGAAGCTTGTATTCACCCTTGTTTTGATATTTGGGAAAAAAAACAGGGAGGTTAATGGATTGATTAATGTTTGCTTCAGAAGCTACCTTAGGAAGAAAAGACGGGTTGGTCCTGAGGTAAACACGGTCCGGATGAAAGACCAAGTAAGGAGGCTTAGCTGATAATGCTTGAAGCCTCTGAGACTCTCTTGGCCGAAGTAATGGCTACTAAAAATGCAGTCTTGAAAGATAAAAATTTCAGATCTACCGTAGCCGCCGGTTCGAAGGCGGGGGCGGTCAAGGCCTGGAGGACTAAAGAAAGGTCCCAAGGAGGAACCGCTTGCTTTACAGGGGGCCTGAGAAGGAAAGTACCTTTTAGGAAAATCTTACACAATCTGCCAGACATCAGAGGACTGGAGTCATGACCAATATAATAATGAGAAATTGCCGCAAGTTGTACTTTGACCGTGGAACTGCTGGCACCATCATTAAAAAGAGAGGTTAAGAAGTCAAGTACCAACGGAAGAGGAACTGTGAAGGGGTTTAGGCCTTGCCGCTCCGCCCACAAGGAGAACCGTTTCCACTTACTGCGGTAGACTTTCCTAGTGGATGGCTTATGAGCTGCCACCAGGATGGCCTTAACAGGGGACGAAATACCGGGAGTCCTGATCAGGAGTGGAACTGGAGCAGCCAAGCGGTCAGCTTCAGGTTGTCCAGATTCGGAGGAGATAAGTTGGATGGATGAGATATTAGATCCGGTATGGGATCTAGAATCCAAGGAGGATTCACTGAGTGAGACCTTAGGAAAGGGAACCAGATCTGTCGAGGCCAAAATGGAGCAATGAGAATCATTCTGCACCCCAACCGAGAGGCTTTCTGAAGAACTTAGAGCATCAGAGGCAAGGGGGGATAAGCATACAGAAGACCGGGTGGCCAAGCATGCACCAGAGCGTCTCTTGGGGCACCTCCGGGAGGAGGTATTAGAGCGAAAAAACTGTCGCACTTGGTGTTTGAGGGAGACGCAAAAAGATCGCAACAAGGACTTCCCCACCGTGCGAAGATGCGTTCCGCTACCTGAGTTTTGAGAGACCACTCGTAAGGGGTGAGAATGGTGCGACTGAGTTTGTCCGCCAGGATGTTGGACCGACCCGGAATATGCGTTGCTATGAGAAAGCGGTTGGTGGAGATTGCCCATTCCCACACTCTCATGGCTTCTCGACAGAGAGGGCAAGACCTGGTTCCCCCTTGTTTGTTGATATACCAGACAACCGACATGTTGTCCGATTGAATCACAATTGTTCCCAAGGGAAGAAAGGCCTGAAGTGCTAGCAACGCTAAGAGCACTGCTCTCATCTCTAGAACATTGATATGCAGTGAGGTCTCTGAATCGTTCCACGTGCCTTGGACCATCCAGCCCGCAAAATGCCCCCCCCACCCGAGGCGGGAGACGTCCGTGGTCACCGTGGCGAGAGGGGGAGAGGCACAAAAGGGGCGGCCTCTGTGGAGATCTGGAGAGTGTAGCCACCACAGGAGGGACCGCCTGCACGCCTTGCTGATCGCAATGAGATGATGCATGGGAAGAGCAAGATACGACCACTGAACTAGGAGTGTCCATTGAAGGATGCGCATATTGAACCTGGCAAGAGGAAGAAGCGCTATCGCTGCCGCCATGGACCCTAGGGCCCTCAGGACCAACTCCGCCGGAACTGAGCTTGAGGGAGAATGGCCCGCACCTGGAGCTGCAGGTTTTGAACTCTGTCCGCAGTGAGGAAGGCTCTCAATCTCTCGTGTCTAACCTGGCACCTATAAAATCTATGAACTGTGTGGGTGCTAGGTTGGATTTTTGTGTTTATCGTGATGCCCAGAGGAGCAAGATGGAGAAAGGAGTCTCGCCAAGAGAAGTAGATGCCTTGTTGGGGCGATGAGGAGCCAGTCGTCCAGGTAGGGAAAGACCTGCACCCCCTGAAGCCTCAGGTGGGCCGCTACCACTGCTAATACTTTGGTGAACACCCTGGGGGCTGTGGTGAGACCAAAGGGAAGGACCCGGAATTGGTAGTAACTGGCTCCCAGCCGAGGCGGAGAAACCTCCTGGAGCGTCTGTCCATTAGTATATGGTAGTACGCATCCTTGAGGTCTATGGAGCACATCCAGTGGTTTTCTCCCAGAAGGGGGAGAATAGACTGCAATGTAACCATTCGGAATTTCTCCTTGGGAACTGCCAGGTTCAAAAGAGAAAGGTCTAAAATTGGTCTTAGATCCCCCGCCTTTTTTGGCACTAAAAAGAACCTGGAGTAGAACCCTGATCCAATCTGGTCTGGGGGGACGGGCTGGATGGCTCTTTTCTTTAGCAGACGGCCAATTTCTGCCAAAGCGGCCTCCCACGGACCGGGTGGAACGTCGGGGAGGGACTTCAATTTTGGCAAATGACGAAAGGGAATACGGTATCCTCTGGATATGATCTGGAGGACCCAGCGGTCTGATGTTATGGACTCCCATGCCGCCAGGTGCTCTGAAAAACGTCCCTCGACTGCCTCCAGAGTGGAGCAGCCGGGCAACCCCTCAGGGCTGCTGCGCGGGCCGTTCAAAGAAGGGTTCTCTGGACCCAAAGTTCCTGGGAGCCCCTCTGCCTCTAGGGCGGCGTCCTCCCTGTCCTCCTCTGCCACGGAAGGACTGGTTGTCCGGAGCAGGCTGGGATTGCTGCGACTTCCGGAACCACATCATCTTCTGACCCTTTTGGTTCCTAGAATAGGGCTTCTGGGGTACAGAGAAGCGGATTCCGACGGCAGACAGCGTCTTCCCGTCCTTCTTGCTCTGGGTCAAAGTGTCACGAACAGTTTTGCCAAAGAGGGCAGAACCATCGAAAGGGGCGTTCGCAAATGACGCCTTGAAGGGCTCCGAGAAATCGCAATGACGGAGCCAGGCCTGACGTCTGGTAACTAGGCCTGCCCCTGCGGCTCTAGTGGCACCTTCCGTAGCATGGGACAGTAGCCGCATAGAGGTATTAGTGACTGACCTGAGAGTGGCCATGCGGGTGGAGTGCAGCACTTTGTCCTCCTCCGACATGGACTCTGGGGGGGATGCAGCGTATTCTTTTATAAGATTGCGCTGCATCCTGATCACATGTGCCAGGTAGTTCAGTGCCCTCACTGAGAAGGTCGCTGAACTAAACATCCGCTTCCCCAAGTGGTCCATCTTCCGAGACTCCTTGCTCGGGGGATGGACTGAGGGACTCTCCTGAGCAAGTTCCCTCTTGGTGGCAGCCGTCAACATGGCATCTACCGGAGGCCCCTTACTCCAATGGGCACGGTCAGCGGGGACTGAGAATACGGTCGGGCCTTTTGGGATTGGCTCCACGGTGTCTGGTTCCTTCCACGCCCTGGTGGTAATGAGGTCCACCAGGGGTCGGCAGGAGGGACACCCAAGAGGTAGACGGGCCTGCTTCAAATGCCTCCAAGAACACGGACTCGTCCGAGGAAGACTTGGGGCAGACCACCCCCTTATGCGAGCATTTCCATGATGTCTCCAAATGAGACATCCTCAGGGGTGATCTTGGGAGCCTTCCCTTCCTCCAAGTCCGTGTCTTCTGAGAGACTCGGGAGTCAATGTGCCTCCTTTTGCACAAATGTTTGCAGGGAACATCCTCCGGGGGCTGTCAGAGGACTCCTTGCAAGGTAACCTGTTCCAAGGGAACAGCTTGGGGCAAAGGAGCGGGCTGTCCCAAGGTCGGATGGTGGAAGCCTGACCCAGTGCAGATGGAGCGGGGCGGAGCCGAAGCAAGTGCCAGGGTCCGGAGACCCTCAACAAGGTCCTCTCCACTACATCAAAAGCCGGGAGCCGACCTCGACCAAAGGATCCGACAATCGGCTCCCCTCGGATCTGAAGAGTGGATCGGAGCCGGCGCCCGGCCGGATCGAAGGAACAGTGCGCTCCGACACAGACGGCGGCGAAGGAGCACTGATCCCCGGATCCGGCTCGGATCCAGGCTCGAGAGGTCGGATCCGGCACTTCGAGGACAGGGTCGGATCCAGTACCAAGTACTATCGGCCGACCCACCCCGCCTCGGCTGCTCGGCTCCAACAGCTCCGAACCCGGGTAGCGGGTCGGAGAAGGAGCAATTGGCTTAAAGAAAGGGGTCGAGCTCCCCCCCAGAGGGGGGGGAGGCAAGAGCACTCCCATCTGCATCTGGGCCTGGATGAACCTTCTCATCATCCGGTCCAGATCAGCATCTGACAAGCTATAGGTTGATCTCGACGAGGCTACCGAGGTAGGCCTTGAGTGCCTCCTGGATAGCCTCGACGGAGATCGGGTCTCCTCCTCCTCAGGTCCCGGTGAAAAACACACGGGTGACCGGAGCCGAGGAGGGGGAGAACCAGCAGACAAGGAGGCCGGAGGAGAAGCCCGCTTGGCAGGCGGGGCCGAAACAGAGGTCTCGGCCCGCCGCTTATGGTGCTTCTCCCTCCGGTCCCTCTTTCTAGCTTCCCTCTCCTCCGAACCACTACAGGGAGGTTGAGTCCCAGGAGGAGGAGGGGGAGCCGGGGAGGAGGGAACCATCTAAATGGCTCCCCCCGAAGGAGCGGAGGCCGGAGCCGAGTCCGGGGGCAAAAGTCCCGCCAGGACAAGCTTAGACCTCCGCTCCTTCAATGCCCTGGGGTTGAACCCTGCACAAATGGAACACCCAGATGTGAGGTGTTCAACCCCAAGGCATCGCACGCACCGAGTGTGGCCATCAGCAGGGGAAAGCTTATGGCCACACTCGGAGCACTTAGAGAAAATAGCTTTAGGTTGCTCAGACATCCTAAAAGCTAAAGAGTTACTTAAACTAAAAGAAAAAAGTAACCACACACACACAACAGGCCCAAACACACACTACGCTACCAGCGAGGGGAGGGAAACTAAGTAAAAACAAGTTTAAATCACTAAACAATTATAACTATCAAAAAAGGATCCTAAACTTTCACACAACTTTCACAAAAAATCTAACTTTTAACAATATAAAACTTTGAAAACACCACTTAGCTGAAGAGCTCGAGAACACTAATCTGGTCACCAGCGCGGCAAACTAGATCTGAGGTCATGTAGGGAGAGCAGGGCATATGGGTGAAGTGAGGAGCTGAGAGCTCGGATCCATAGCTGGTAAACCATGCCGGTTCGGATCCGATATCGGATCCGTAACCCACAGGTTCCACAGGTTGCAGACAAATGAATCTCCTACTTCAGATCTACTGGATTTGCTAAATTCTTGTCTTTTACTGAATATAGTCAGATTTGACTATGATTATTCCAGTAAATGAATACAGGAAAATCATGTTTAGCATTGATCACTGAATTTTAAAATAACAATATTAATTCCACTTTGGTGTTTCCTGCAAATAAATTTATTTCTGGATGAACTAAAATATTTGACACACTGGAAGGAGGAAACCGCTTTTGTTAACAATAAAATCCTTAATAATACTGAAGAAATTATGTGGAACAGTATATCCCTTAAGAGCGTGAGTGAGTTAAATTCCTGGAAACTGCTTCTAAAATTAAAAACAGCTAAAGCTTAAAAAACAAGTGGCTTTTATTCTCTGACTGCAGGGCTTTTATTTTCTGAAACAATAGAGTTGCCTTTTATGCCAAAGGTTTGTATTGAACTTTAATCTTCAAAACATGTTCAAGTATGTATGATATTTTATGCCAAAATATTTTTCATGATGAGGAATGTAAATGGTTAATTCTACTGTTTTACTATATTTACAGTGTAAACCTTAATATATTTCATTTAACTAAATTACAAGTATATTTCTAAATGTTAAACAGGTACTTCCTGTAAGAGAATGTCATTAAATTAGAAATAATACAACTGGTAAATTTAAGACTATGTAAGTTAGGAATGTTATTTTATTTGTTAAACTCTGCTTGGTATGTGCATTATTATATCGGAGTAATATGCTAATTAGAAGTGTTAAAGTGCTTGGGGTTTTGTTTTCTTTGCTCCTGTGCGGCACACTCCTTTTACAAGTCATATGTGAAGTAAACACTTGACAACAAAAGAACATTCTAGTTGTGTCAGAATGCTAAATACTTGCTTCCTGCCTTTAGCCGCTCTGAAAAAAATCTAGGTCAAGGTTCATCAATTATGTCTGTGAAAACAGAAAAGTCCTTACTTTTTCTTTCTTTTTTCCAAGTATATTTGTGAGAAATCTACTCAAAATAACATTTTTCCTTAGAAGTGAAGAATCGGTAAAAAAGCTATAGTAATGTTTTATATTGAGCTGTTGCGGACACAATTTTGCTTATATTTTGCTGATAATAGTTTATGTTCTTGCTGAATGTTGTGCTGTAGTGTTGTTAACTCTAAATGTGCAAATTAATGGAAATAAGTAAAGTTAGAGGTTTGTTGCCGATTAGAACAGTTTAAAATAATTAAGAAGAATGGGAAACTTAGAGGAAATGAGCAGCTGCTTTTTGCGGAAAGTTGTCACTTTCACATGCTGTAATCGGATTCTAATGTCAGGATGTGAAGCTTAGATCAGAATAGCAGATCATAATGGCTAAAACACATTCAAATTACACAAGCAGAAATTATTTTATATATAGTCAAGTTTGTAATAGTAGAATTAAGAAAAGTAAACCTCTTATGAATAATATGAAAATGCACAAGAAATTAAATATGTAATGTGCAAGACTAAAAAAAGACCAGTATCAGTGAGTTAAGAAATATATACACACACTATAATAGCTAACAGAGAGCTGATGATTAAATAGCTCTTAGATGGAAGATTTTAGAAATACAAGTTATAAGGTAGAATATGAGTGGGAAGACAGGAAAAAAAAACATATTTAAATAAACTGCTTATAAGAAAGTTATATATTACATATACCTGCATATGGCAGGACAGTGAATGGACAATATATCATATAAATGACATAGAAAATCATATAAAAATATTTGAAAATAATCTGAAACTTGAAATTTGGCCATGTGAACTTTGAAGTTTTTTTTTTTGCATACTGTATGTTATTAGATTCACAAAGACTACCTGAAATAACTTGCTTCATAAATCTGAGCTGAAATTTGAGTGTTACATTGCTAAATCAGTAAATCCATTTTGACAGAAAGTAAAGATTTTTAAACTGGAATTTAAGAAAGAAGAATGAGATTTGAATTACCCGCATTGCAACTTTTGAAACAATATAGACTGAAATACATATATTTGACTCCATAGAAACAGCAAGACATTCTCTAACCTCAGTAATGTACACATTTTTATGAAGTAGTTTAATAATCAAAAAGTTTAAATATTTTAAAATGTCATGTTAAGAGTGTTACACAATTTTGCGATACAAACACGTACTTTAAAAATTAATTTTTGTTAGATCTATAAAACAGGTTTATATTTTAGAATGATAAATATATATGCACATTAATTTCCTTTTCATACAACAGTTTATTCTGATAAGATTACCTTGTCACCAGCATGTTTACAGATATCTTTCTCTCTTCAGGTCCCACTCTGTTCTACTTATTTATTTAGAGATTTAATTATAATAATGTTGAATGAGTGAATAATATAGGAATATTTAATAGATAATTTATTCTACTATTACATAAACAAAACGCTATTTGTTGAATTATTTAATATTTGTAATTTACAGTAGAGGATTATTAAACTTTTATGTAGTAATGGGGAATAGTTTTAAATGGCAAAATATATAATTGAATTAATAGTGTCTTATTATTTTTGACATATACAATATTATATTAATTATTTGTAACTCATGGTAGCTTTTAGATTTTTTTTTTATGAATGTTTAGGTACTGGTCAGTAGAAAGATGGTATAGTAGTTTGTCTATTCAATAGGCCAACTAGGAAATTTATGGTAGGTTGTGGTTTCTTTATAGTTGTAGACTTTTTTTTTTTATTTACAAGTTTAAGTATTTTTGTTTGTAGAAAGGAAGAATTAAAAAAAATGTAAATGCTAAGACAGTGCTGGAGGAATACAGTAGAGTCTTATATACACAATTAAATTAATATTGTGGATAATTAATTATTTAATAATTTATTTATTAATTATTAAATAATTCAACAAATAGCATTCTGTTTATCCTGGCAGATAGGTTCAGTGCTAACTTTACCCCCGCCTCACCCCTAAAGGGCCCATATCTATACAGGAAGAATGCAGTGTCCCTGTAATCACAACTACGCAGGTAAAAGCTGCACTCTCTAAAGCCAAAAACATAGCATCCATGGGACCGGACAACATCCTGCATTTTACATGAACTTCAGAACGAACTGGCTCCCCACCTAAGCACCATGTTCAATCATAGCCTCACATCAGGCTTTGTGCCCACTGAATAACGTACAGCAACAGCTATCCCACTCCACAAAGGGGGGAGCCACCACTGATCCCAGGAACTATCGCCCTATTAGCCTGACAAGCCTGGTCTGCAAGGCCATGGAACTCAACCAAAGACATTGTTAACCTCCAAACTCTGGATCCCACCCAGTTCGGGTTTGTGAAAGGCAGATCATGCCTCCTGAACCTGATTAACTTCTTTGAGGCAGTCACCAAAGCCGTAGATGAGGGAAAGGTGGTTCACACACCCTATCTTGACTTTGCCAAGGCTTTCAACATGATCTCCCATTCTGGAATTATAGCTAAACTCACTAAACTAGATATAAATCCCTACATCACAAGATGGGTTGCCAACTGGCTCACTGACAGAAACCACAATGTAAAAGTTGCACACTCCAAATCTGACCTCAAACCAGTAACAAGTGGAATACCTCAGGGTTCAGTCCTGGGACCTCTCCTGTTTGGTATCTACTTCTCTAAAGTACAGGCCAACACAGAAGGCCTCTGGCTAACGAAGTTCGCTGATGACTGCAAACTAGGAGCCATAGTCAAGTCCCCAAATGATGTGGAAATCTTACATAAGGGCCTCGCTGAGACAGACGCCTGGTGTCAGAGCCATGGCCTCAAGCTCAATGCCAAAAAGTGCACTGTCATCCCCTTTGGTAAAAACTCTGTACCCATGAACTACTACATAGACAGCAGTCTACTTAACACCAAATGTGTGATTAGAGACCTTGGGACCCAGGTGGACAATAGTCTGTCCTTTGATAGTCACATCGCCACAGCAAGTCCTTCTATGTGGCACACCTCATCATAAAAGGGTTCTCATCCAGGAAAAAAAAAAAGAGGTCATTGTTCCCCTCTACTCGACACTCATTAGACCCATTATAGAGTACAACATCCCTTTTGGAATGTACCTCACAAGACATCTGCAGCAGCTGGAAAGGCCACAGAAGTACCTCACAAAGAGGATTACTGGCCTCAAACAGATGCCCTACACTGACAGTCTCAAAAAACTCCAGCTTTACTCTGTAGCATACCGCCTACTTCGAGGTGATCTCTGCCTAACATATAAAGCTATGTCAAACCCAGAGCTGTTGGACATGCTACACCTAAAGAAATTACAATCCCTCCGAGCTACACGCTCTAGGGACCTAAACCATGTCACCACAATAAACAGGACATGCTGGAGGGATGGATTCTTGTCCCAGAGACTTCCCATACTCTGGAACAGGCTGCCCATCTATGTCAAGCAAAGTTCTTCATTAGCACTCTAAGAAAAATCTTGATGAGTGGATGGGAAATAGGAAATACACCCCGGGGATCACTTCTGTGTGCCTGCTCGACAGTGGCACAGGAAAATAACTTTCTTGTGTGGTGTAAGCCAGGTAACCTTGTTGGCTAGGCTTACGTAAGCCCTTGGGCCAATAGCCTAGTACCTACCTATGAACTTATAAATGTGTTGTATTATCTTTTAAAATAAATATTTTTAAATACACAGTATGGATAGCCTTAATCTATTACCTGTCAATGTAAATGGCACAAAAAAAAAAAGAAATTAATAGAAACATCTTTAACATCATCACTGATGAGAAAGGCAATCATTTATATAAATGAAAACAAACCATATTGACATAATCCCAACTGCAAGCATTTTACATCACAAACCATATTGACAATCCTAGTTGCAATCAATATACATTACATATAACCTATCCAATCATTGTCAGGCATTAAGTGCTCATTCAAGTCCTGCCTTCTTCTAAACCTCATTCCTCCCCTGTATATATTGTTCCCACAATTCCAATCGTTTCCTATGTAATCTACTCCTACCCTTTATTAAAGATCCCAATTACAGTTGTTTTATCTCTGTTACTACATTCACTACTTCTAATACAGTTTGTTTAGACTTTAATTTCCATTTTTTTAGTAATTGCTTTTTTGGCAGCCACCATAATTAGACTCACCAAGGCCTTAATATGTCTAGGTAATTCTGATTCTGTATCATATCTCATAAAAAATAATTTCCCTAGTTACACCAATTTGCTCACCCAGTATCTCTGACAGAGATGTCTGCAGGGAATCTTTACAGTCAGCCAACTCACTGCACACCCAGAAAATATGTTCCCAATTACCCCTTTCTTCCCCATCACACCTCCAACATTTGATGTCTACCTGACTAAAAACTCTCTGGAGTCTACTTGGAGTATAAAAAAATTCATGAAAACATTTTCAAGCAAAAAAATCCTAAATCTTCTAGAGTTTGTAGCATACTTGGGAGACATACATATATCCCCCCCCATTGTTGCTTTGTGAATTACTTATCTAGTATCTCTTCCCAATCTTTTTTAACCTCCCTTGACTGACTCTTACAGTTATTATGCAATATGTTATGTGCTCTTACTAATTATTCCTTTTTTAATGGCAGCATCTGTTCTAGATTTTACTAAGAACTCTACCAGTATTGATCTTTCATTTAGGATCCCCTTATTTCTTTCTCTTTGCCTATAATCTGATATCAGTCCTTGATAGGGAAGGCAATCTCTAACCTGCAGTCCAAATACATTCTTGGTGTCTTCCCACTATTTTACCTTTCCTCTGTAGTTATTTGATCCCAATACCTTGGCTCCTTTTGTCTGTTTTCTCCAATAAATTCCAGTCCCCTCTTGACTATTGACTGCACCCCTAAATGCAGTCATCCCTACTGGCAGAATGTCCTTTCTCCATTCCCATATTGTCTTAGTTCTTAGAATACTCTTTGCTACTTTATGAATATAATTATCTATTTGATTATTCTCATTCTCCTTAAAGATCTGCATCCAAAATCCCAGTCTCTCATTGTTTCTCAAGTTTCCCCGTTTCATCACCACCCCTTTCCACTTTGAATTATAGGTTTCTGCTTGTGCTATGTATAACAGCCTTAACTGTGTAGATCTGAAATACCCCTTCAAATTGTGTAATCCCAGTCCAACTTCTTTTATTGGGAGAATCAGCTTATCCCACTTGACTCTTGCCATTGTCCCCTCCAAGATAAAATCAGTCAACTCTTTATTAATTGCTATCCATAATATCTCCTCTGGTTGATAAAAATATGCCTGACCTGTGTATAAGACTAAAGGAACTAAACGCATTTTAACTGTTTGTATCTTAATATCCACATCATCCATATAACACAGCTTCCAATTGCTCCTTTTTTTTGCATCATCTTTTTAGTATCTTCCCAGATATCCTTAGCTGACACACTGCAATCATTTTTAATCCATGCTCTTAAATTCTCCATTTTACCATGTCCCATAAATATGGACACTGAAGAACCAAGATTTGTGTGGGTACATAGTTTACTGCTATTGCCTTTGTTTTAGCGTCATTAATTTTGTATCCTGAAAAGATTTGAAATGGTCTCAAAATGTTCCAGAACACTGTAATGTCCTTTTATGGTTTTGTCAGGTATAAAATAATTTCTGCAAATAGAGAACTTTTCTTGACTACTATACCAATTATGCGTTTATATTACGTGATCGAACAGTGAAATGTTTGAACACGTAATAACTGACCCCTAAATGTCGAAGCGCCATAATGTACGGCAAAAAACCCCATAAAAACGCTTTAAACGTCAAAAGCGCCCCCACACCCCCGGGCCTTAAATATAGCAACTCCGAGATTGCACTACATTGCAGACAATGGAAAACTTCCATGTCCGCACTGTATGGAGATCTCCATTGAACCATTCAACATTCTGATGGTTCGACATTTAGGGGTCGATTATTACGTGTTCGAACATTTCACTGTTCGATCACGTAATATAGACCCACCAATTATATCCTTGTATTTCTGAGTCCCTTATTTTCTTTCCCATGAGATATCTAAAATTAAATATAGGAGAAATTATATTCTTGTAAGAGACTCACTTGATACATAAAGATATACAATAATTAAATAAGTTACAAAGTGATATCATCTTCTAGTTTAATATAATGGCAAACTCCATACATAAGCTAATTTTTATTGGATACCTGGAATAGGCATAAGAGTGGCTAAAGATCACAAACATATTACAAAGTCATTGAGAGTGTAGTTAAATGTTAACAGGGGATTCTACTTGCATACCTAGTACAAAATATATAGTACAGAAAAAAGCTAAGATACTGGCATCAGCTTAAGCACTAAACAGCTGGATTAGTAATAACAACTTAATTGATTCAGTAGTAAAAATAGATGATAAATCACTGCACTTCACTCATTCTTATGCACAAGGGACACAAACTAGAATTGATGAGATTCATGCCTCTACATTTACTTAATGTGAATTACTTTAAAATTATTCCTTGTCCTTTATCTGATCATAATGCACTAAGTATTGATACATTAACATATCAATGGATATAATTAAAGTCCAGGTTATTTAAATAATCCCAGTATATATGATGAATTTAACAGTTACCTTAAGGAACAAATCAAGATTTTTTGTCTTTGAATGTTAATGGTCAGGTGAGTAAAGTCATACTAAGGGACTCCTTAAAAATGCATATTAAAGATAGAATAGAAAGATGGTCTAGAAATAAAAGGAAAGTGTGGGATAAAGAGTGGTTAGAAATACAAGATGAAATATACCAAGCAAGGTTTGAACAAAGAAATGTGATAATACTAATGTCATTAAAAACTAATGAAATATCAGTTTTTACACACAAAGATGACTTCAAAAATATATCTACATAGATTAGCTAATAGAGGCAAGATGTCAAGCAAAAAAGCACAATCAATAATATCAAAAATCTTCACACTAATAAGCTTACTTCAGACATTCAGGTAATGATTACCATTTTTAAAAATTCCGTTATGATCTTAAAGATAAAAGTAATAATCCTGATGATTGGAAAATTGACAAGTGTTTAAAAAATGTTATTAATAAACGTAACAGCCAACAAATATATTTGTTGAATAAGCGTATTACCCTAATAGAAGTTAAAGAAGTTTTAAAAAAGGGAAAATGGTAAAGCTCTAAGGTTAGATGGTTTAAGTACGGAATTATAGTCTGTTTCCATTAAACAGTTTAGAATTACTGAGTGACATTTTCAAGATAATTCAGAGTGACAAAATAAGTCCTCACTCATTTAAAATTTCTGTAATTTCACCTATACTTAAACAAGGAAAAGATAAATTTCCTCATATAGACCTATTTCATTGTTAAATGTAAACTACAAAATATTTACTTCTACCTTCGCTACAAGACTAAGAATGACAGTAGATAAATTAATTGATAAAGATAAAACAGGATTTATAATCAATAAATGAATGTATGATAATATAAAAAATGTAGTAACCATCAAGATTTAACAAAAGGAATGAACAAGAAATTGGCCCTAATTATTTGCATTTCCAGTGCAATTTGCTGGAATATTAAAAAACCTTTACACAAATGCCAAAGCACATGTTAAAACTGGATCTTACATTTCTCAACCATTCACTTTAAACAAAGGCACAAAGTAAGGTTGGCCCTTGTCCCCTCAACTATTTGCATTAGTTATCGAACCATTAGCTAATAGTGCAAGAAAGAAGCAATGAAAAAATGATGCATTCTCAATTAGCAAGGACTGTCAATCTAAAATACAATTTCTGGCAGATATTTTACCAGCTATAGGAGATTTAAATTATTCAATCGAACAAACAGATGAGGGAATTGAAAAGTTTCAAGAAGTATGTCTGAAATTTAATAATAAAAAATGAAATTTAGTGCTAAATCAAATACTAGCTAGTTTCCAGGGCAGGATGACTTCCCAAAGGATACTATCATACTGACAAGACACCCTTAAGAAATGACCCAGAACTCAAGGATTTGGGGGGGCACACAGACCATGATCTAACCTTTGATCATCACATGTCTACAGCAGTGAGGAAATAATTCTATGTTGTACAACTTATAAACAAACGTATGGCTTCTAGGTCCAAAGAAGTCATTGTTCCACTGTATTCAGCACTCATTAGACCTTCCATCAAGTATAATTCCCTATTTGGTATGTACCTAACCAGGCATATCCAACAACTGGAATGTCCACAGAAGTTCCTCACTAAAAGAATACATGGCGTAAGTAAAATGTCAGGTGCAGACTACCTCAAGGACCCTATCCCTGTATTTTTGTCTCCTACAGACTGTTGAGGGGGGAGATCTATGCCTGGCATACAAGGTATTGTCAGACCCCAATCTGATGGACCCCCTGCATATCCACAACACAAACAGCACCTGAATGACCTATTCTAAAGATTTAAACCTTGCCTGTGATATAAATAGGATCTACTGGAGAGACAAGTATATATCCCAGAGACTACCCCTTCTCTGAAACAGGCTCCCCATCCATGTGAAGCAGAGTTCCTCCCTAACCCAATTCAAGTGCAACTTGGACAATTGGATGGGCAAGAGAAATTCCATGTCTGGTTTGGCATCTGTCTCTAATGGACACAGGGGTCACCCATGCCCCTGCTTGCAAATGTTTTACCTCCCAAGCCCCTACTAACACTAATCAAGGGTACCAGACCTTGTCAGAGATTAGGTAAAGAAGGTCTTTGTGGTCGCTGGCCTAGTAGACACCTCAGGACCTATGTGAGATTATGGGAGTATGGGGGTATTAGCTTTCCAGATGTAGAATCTTATTCTATTGCTTCAAGTTTTAACTCTATTATACTCTGGATAGACTCAACCTACACTAGTCAATGAAAAAACATTCAAGTTCAGGTTATACTAAATTCTTATAAGTTTATCAAATGTGATAAATTAGAAATGTGTAATAATCCTTTCCTCTGGTTAATAAAATTTACCTTCGAAGGAAATTTATTTAAATCTTTAGACTCTGCATATATGAATCAATTATGAAAACAGTTAAGAAATACGTTTTAAAACTCCATTAATATCAAAATGGAATTGTTGTGCTTTCCCATTGCACACACCTCTAGATTTAAAGAAACTCAGAACAATGTTAAAATGAATTTATTAAATAAGAATAGTTTACTATTATGATCTGATTGCTTTGAAAAAAAGCTAAGTTGCCAGAATATTTAATGAAAGATTGTAAGTCGGATGAATTGTAACCAGTTAATATTATACATTATTAATTTGTAGATGATATGAGTGAAGAGGCACAGGGCACTATTTTCCCATTATATGAATATATGAATGCTATCATTGAAGCTAACATGGCATACAAAAGAAGCTTGTCCAAGTTATGTAAGTTAATTATACATAATAATAGTAATAATTTTGATGCAAAATTCTGGCACTTTTTAGATAGTAGTGGATCGAGTGAATTCAGTAGATGGTAGGAATAAAACTTTATTACTTAAATTAGTCAAACTTCAAGTTTATATTGGAAAGCTTTATTGTGGAAATATTTGCATAGAGATTTCTAAGTTTAGTAAAATTAGTTCTTCATTTTGTTGGCGATATAGTAAAGTTGTAAAAGCTGATTGGATGCACATGTTTATAGAATGTAAAAAATTACATGTATATTGGGAAGAGATAAGTATGTTTTTTAAGGGGATATAGTCTGATAACTGTTCTTTAACTAGACCAATGATACTAACAAATGTTCCATTTTATCTGTAAAGGCCAAATAAAAAAATCTTCTTTAGTTTACTGGCAGTAGCTAGAAAAGATATTAAAAAAAAACTGGATATCAAACTCAGTGCCTACATTCAAAGAATGTTTTAATTTACCAGCAATACTATGTAAAACTGAAAAAAAAATGATCAGAATAAGATCTATAAATCATATTATGACAGCTATGTCCAGGCATCTGATAATTCCATATCAAGAAGAGGACAAGACAAGGTTCTGGTACATTAAGGGGACAGCTGATTCCAATAAAAGATTATGGAATGAAATTGAATATACAAATGGTGAAGGGGTGATTACCGAGAATGACAAGAAAAAAAAAAAAAAAGGACAATTGGGGGTTAAAAAGAGATGGTAAGATGACTCCTTCTACTGTGCCTGTAAACCCAGAACAGTACTCATCTAGTCTAATGGTAGTACGCCAGTGTCTGCAGCACAAATTTTGATAATTGATGACAACATGATGAGACAGCTTGGAGACTTTGTACTGAGGATACTGACCTGTAAACCCCCAGACATAAGAGGTATTCTTGCATCCGTAGTTTAATCTCAGGTGATTATGGTAGCAAGTAACAATGATGTGGGTTGGACTTGCTTGGATTCTATAAGTCAAGAAGCTAGTTTGATCCTTTTTCTTTGTGACATTCTTTCTGCCATTTGTTGGATAAACTGTTATGAAACGTGCCAGACAGATGACTAATATTTAACAGACTTTTTTTTTCGTTAAGAAAAATTTTATTAATTTAATATATTTGTAGTATATGCAGAGAAAGGAAGAAATTCAACATCATATACTGTTACAGAATGTTAAGAATACATTGAATCATGAAGTTAATCTTATACAATTAACACATTAAGCATCTTGGTAACAAAAATAGAGTAATAGTTTCCTCACAAGCTTTCTGAATATATATATATATATATATATATATATATATATATATATTTATCAGGCAAGGGAGTGGTTTATTTTGCTGTAAAACAAAGTGTTATTGGTACACATGTTAAATTCACATCCCTTCCCCCATCACTGTGACATTCAAGCTGGTGCTGCCCTACTTAGTAGCTGTCATAATAATACAACCCTTATGTACTTTAAATAAAATTTATAATGATGTGGTACCTCTTATTTAACCAAATTATTAAGTAGATTATTAAGTCTGTGATTTTGTCCCGCGGTAGTGGTGCTGCGGTAGCGTTGTTGCCTCACAGCAAGACATTGTCCCGTTCGATTCTCAGCTAGAACATCTTCTGTATGGAGGCATGCATGAATGGGCATGCCTTCATTGAAGGTTGTGCATCAGGGCTGATAACTCGGCATGTAAAAATCCACTACCAAACATTAGCGGACCGGAGTTCCGCTGTGGTGACCCCTAACCGGGATAAGCCGAAAGACACAACAACAACATTAAGTCTGGGATTTTCTCCAAGACAATATACTACATGACTTGTTTAGTGGGTTGTTTTGAGCCTTCAGGGCTACCACGGAGATTATTTGTTTTTTATTGTCAATAAATACATTCACTTCCTCTGGACATTAAAATGTACAATTTTAACTCTATCTGCAGAATACTACAGTAGTTAGAGGCATGATTTGTGCCTTAATAGTAATTCTATAAGGGAACCCAGATGGCACAATCACTTTGCTTTTAATAAAAAAGTTCTGATAACTGGACACCAGTAATACACTGATGCTGCCATTTCAAAAGTCTAGCCCAAACTCCTTGATTTCTGTAACACCATATGTATTACAACAATGTTTACTAAATGGAAAATTAAATACTTGGGAACATTAGCTTGCTGTACCCTCAAGGCTATCCTGTAAGCTCAGTCTACAATAGGCAAATCCTGGGTTTGTAGTAAAATGCAAAGTTCTCTTTACATAAATGGGACTGCATTTTGGTTGTCCTTCCCTTCCATTACATCAGTCAACAAAAAATCAAATGTTCTGCTTCGGAGCAGTTCTCTACTTTGTCATCTTTACTTTCAATCTGCTTGGCCAAGAAGCTAACTCAGACTTTCTTTCATAGATGTCAATACAACACTACGGCTCTGAGTTTTGCAATCAGGATGATTATGTCTTGCTATTCTCCTATCAACTCTGATGGCTATGCCCCATTTATTTTTTCTGATATTAGATGCATCTCAGAGCACTGCTCAAACAAGCAGTATAAGTACTATTAACTGCTGAGGAATAGTCTCCCAGAATTGGAGGTTCTTTCCAGATTTCATCACAGCAGGCAATGCTCTTGGGCTTTCTTCTGCAGCTCAACATTACAACTGCACAACCCAAGTGAAATATCAGAGGTGGCCAGCATACATTATATATATATATATATATATATATATATATATATATATATATATATATATATATATATATATATATATATATATATATATATATATACATACATACATACATACACACACATATATATATATATATATATATATATACATAAAATGGCAAAAACTCACTGCTCACCAATCATCAAAAGCAGATGGAAGGAGTACTTCTAGTAGATTTTAAATGTAGACAACCCCACAGAAGCTGTACTTCCACATATGCAGCTACAATGAGAGAGGAAAAAGTAAAAACAGCAATAAGGAAAATAAGGCCAGAGAAAGCAACAGGCTCAGATAAGTCATGGCAAATAAAATGTTGAGTGAGTTAGAGAAGAAATGGCTCCAAGGATACTCACAGCAGTACAAAGCAAAAGGCACATTCCAGATCATGGAAGAATAAGTATTCTAATACGAGCATAGAAGAAGAAGAGAGATATTACAGAGGAATCAAACACTAGTCACACTGCATGACAATGCTAGACAAGGAGACTGACAAAAAAAATATTCAGAGTAGTAGAAAGTAAGATGAAAACGAGCAGTCAGGATAAAGCACACCTGACCTGAAAGTTTGCTGTGAGATCAATAGTGGAGAAGAAGCTGGAGATGAGGAAGGCAACTTAACTCCATTCCTAGAATTGGAAAAAGCACATGGCAAAGTCCCAAGAAACCTTATTTGGGAAATCCTATGATGGTTTGAAGTTCTACAAACATTAGTAGAATGAGAGTAGGATATATACAAGGCCATAATGGCACAAGTTCAAACTTCCCAGATTAACAAAGGGGTTCCCTGCAGGAGTGGGTGTGAACAAGAGTTGAGGTCTGAGCCCATTGCTGTTCATACTGACAAACTACAGCAAACATGCCTGAGGGGAGAGATTGACAAAACTACTGTATGCCGACAGTGTGACATTACACGTAGACTGTACAAGAACTTCAGAATTATACGGTAATAGAATGCAAAACTGAAGGAACATGGGATGAAACTGAGTATAGACAAGGCAGTTGTCATGGCAGCAAATGGGGGAAATCAGAAGATACTGAAAAATGAAATGAAAGGGAAAAAAGAGGAACAGGTTAACAGGTTCAAGTATCTGGAAGGGGTAGATGAAGAGAAGGAAAATATGAATGAGGCTGTCAGAACTAGAATTAGAGGGGCTGCAGCCAAGTGGCACGGGGTATCAAGGGTGGTTTATGACAGAAGAATGCTAAAGAAGCTAAAATGTAAGGTGTAAAAAAACAGAGGTGCAACCAGTACCTCTGCATGGCATAGAAACCAGGGCAGTGAAGGCGGAACAGATGTCCGAGATAGATGGTAACATGCACAATGCAGGACAGGATGAAGAAATGACATCAGAGCAGAAGCCAAAATGGTCCCAGTTGCAGAGAAGGTACATATTATGGTGGTTTGGGCACATGCACATGAAAGCAGATGACGACTTGGTGAAGAAGATTTGGGAGAGTCAGGAAGAAGGCAAGAGGAAATAAGGATACCCTCTGTCATGTACCTAGGAAATATAGAAGATTTCAACCTCCTTTGCTGCAGAGGAGAAAGGTGGCTGGATTGTTCCAAGATGCATGTTGGGGTTCATTGATGATTAGTGTACTGCACTGTGCAAGTTAATGCAGACATCAGACAAGTGCAGGGTATATGTGTAGGTAGCAGCCAAGTGCAGGGTTTGGACAATTCTAA
Organism: Protopterus annectens; assembly: GCF_019279795.1. Taxonomy (NCBI): domain Eukaryota; kingdom Metazoa; phylum Chordata; order Ceratodontiformes; family Protopteridae; genus Protopterus; species Protopterus annectens. Next base: position 623,772,442 of record NC_056735.1, on the reverse strand, counting down.
GACACAGCCTAGCAATGCAATGGACAAAAATAGGGTGGTATACCAAATGCTAACCACCACACAATGACATCTAAATGAGGAATCCCATGCAAATGAGCCACATGGATTATGCAAATGAAGGAAACCAAAATGGTGGGACAATTCTGAAACGTACAAAATGTCAGCACCACATGGCAGTGCATAAACCATTTTGAATGACAAAATTCATGGTGCACATTAAAGAAACCATGCTGGAAATAGCAGCAGCAGTTGTTAGGAGATGCTGTAACAGCCAATGCCTGCAATACTGAATGCCGTGGCCATCTGCACCACTGGAGGAACCATGCAGTGTCTGATACACTACCATCTCACACACCAACAGTAAAGATACTTTAAGAGACACAATCAAGCTTCAAGAATGCAAGTGAAGTCAATAATGCATTCCTCAACAGAACAAACTCAGATATATAAATGAAACGCTTGACTGTAAGACATTCCAGATCCTGAACAAGCTTACAGAATGTGCAGCTCTAGCTTTAAGTCTGTATGGCTTCAGTGATGGTACTAGCATCTAAATCTCTCATGCAACTTTAAAACTAGACAGGGCATATATAGGACAGCCCTTTTTTGGCACCTTAATAACTTGCTTTTGTGACACAAAAGTAACAGCCATCAAAGCTATAAGGCTCTTCTTTTTCAGTTGGACTGGAAGAAAAAAAAGAAGTCTTGTCTTACCATAAAGTTCCATCAGTGTTGTCGATCTTCATCTATTCGTGACACTTGGGTTATGGTTCCAATCCTTGGAACTGGTCCTCCCATTATATAGCTTGCGCCAGCCAAAAACCCCTCGAGCTAAGAGTCTGCCCACAATGCCCCTCGCTAAATTACCTCAGATCAAATTTGCAGACTTACAGAAAAACAGAAACTAAACTAAATGAAGAAGCTATGTCCAAGGTGAGTCCTAACAAAAGACACAGGGCAAAGGTTCACTCCTCCAGGAATCCACAGGAGAGGAAAGGAGGGTGGGGATGCCAAGAACAGATGAAGATTGACAACACAGATGGAACATTATGGTAAGACATAACTTCTTTACCTGATGTTGTCAATCTTCATCTATTCTTGACTCATGGGGCAGAGTCCCCAGCTACTTTAGATCCTGGGTGGCCCTATGGAAGGATATCCCTGAGAATCAAAGAACCAAATGAAGGTGTTCTCCTGGAGACCAAATCCAATTCATAATGAGTAATAAAGGTATATGGAGTAGCCCACATTGCTGCTGCGCATATTTCACTCATGGAAGCCTTAGAATGGAAAACAGCTGAAGTAGCCATAGATCTAGTGGAATGTGCTTTCATCGGCACAGGTAACTTGAGATTCTTTTTTACTATAAATGTAAGTAATACAAACTCTTAACCATTTTGAAAAGGTAACCTTAGAAAAAGATTTTCCTAAAGTTGCACCAGAAAAGGAAACAAAATTGTTCTGACTTCCTAAACTCATTAGTTCTGTTGAGGTAGAAACGCAATTGTGTGTGAACATCCAACAAGTGTAGGCAATATTCCCCTTTGTTGGTAAAATTGGAAATGAAAAAAAAGGCAAGTCTATAGCTTGATTAATGGTGGACTCGCATACCACTTTTGGAAGAAAGGATGGATTGGTTCTGAGTGTAACTCTGTCCTTATGCAAAATTAAGTAAGTGGGTTTTGAACATAAGGACTGCAACTCAGAAACTCGTCTTGCAGAGGTTATAGCTATAAGGGGAAGCATTTTCCAAGAAAGGAATTTTAAGTCAAAAGTAGCGCTGGTTCAAAGGGTGCAAGTACCAGTGACTGTAAAACAATAGTCAGGTCCCATGGAGGTAAAGCGTCTTTAAATGGAGGCTTTAACAGAACAGTTCCCTTGAGGAAGACCTTGCATAGTCTATGTGAAATGAAAGGTAGGTTTCTAAAGCCATTATGAAAGTTAGAGATGGCAGCTAGAATGACCTTAACAGTAGAAGCAGAAGCTCCTATAGCAAAAAGGATTACCAGAAATTCTAAAAATTTTCCACAGAAGCTGAAAAAGGAGAGAGACCATTATAACAAGTCCAGATTGAAAATCACTTCTGCTTAGTGCGGTAGAGACTCCTGGTGGATGGTTTATGTGACGTCAGCAAAATTTTTTGCACCGGGGATGTTAAATCATTATGCTTGGTGACTAATGGAATTGGAAGAACCAAGCACTTAGCTTGATACTTTGAAGACTGGGATGCACCAGTCTCTGAGGGTGAGACAGAAGCTCTGGAACTGGGTCCAGAATCCATGGACAGTGAAATACAGGAGGCCATAGGAAGGGAAACCAAATTTGTTGAGGCCAGTAGGGTGCAATGAGGATTACTTTGCTTCTCAACCTAGTTGCTTTCTTGAGAAAGTGTGGGATCAGTGGGAAAGGAGTGAAGGCATAGAGGAGGACCTGGGGGCCAATCGAGGAGGGAGGATTAGGGCAAAATAGCTTTTGCACTTGTTTTGGGGTGATGCAAAAAAGTCACAGCAAGGCTGGCCACAGCAATGAAATATCTTCTTCTCTATCTTGGGAAACAGAACACTCATGAGGCAGTAGAATGCATCTGCTTAGTTTGTCCTCTGTCATGTTTGAACTCCCCGGGATGTGCGATGCTATCAAAAAGCAGTTGAAGGCAATGGTCCACTGCCACACACAAATGGCTTCTTGATACATGGGATAGGATTTGGTTCCCCCTTGCTTGTTGATGTACCAGACTATGGACATGTTGTCCAATTGAATTGCAATTGTTCCTTGAGGGAAGGCAGGTGGAAATGCTTTTAATGCTAGTAGCACCGCCCTCAACTCAAGTATGTTGATATGCAGACTGGCCTCTACTGGGGGCCAAGTGCCTTGGACTGCCTTTCCCAGATAATGGGCCCCCCCACCCCATCTGGGAGGCATCCATGGTCACTACGGCTTTGGGTTGAGGACGGAATAAAGGGACGGCCCAAAAGAATTTCTTCAGATTTCATCCATCAATAGACCACTGGTTTGCAAGAAGCCACTGCAATAACCTCATGAGAAATCTTACTAGTAGGACCAGTGTGATCGTCACTGCCATGAATCCCAACACTTGAAGCACTAGTAAGTCTGGTAGGTAGTGCGTAGGAGAGAATGCACTTGAAATTTTATTTTCTGAAATTTGTGAAGGGGGAGGGAGGCTACAAAAGGGTGTTCAAACGAGCTCCAATGAATTACATATCCTGAGAGGGAGACAGTTGAGACTTTGTATGATTGACTGTGACGCCTAGCTGCAGGGACAATTGTAGGGTGAATTCTGTTGTTTGGAGCAGTAGATGTCTGGTGGAAGCAGTGATGAGCCAGTCGTCTATATATGGAAACACCCAGAATCCATGCAGTCTCAAAGTGAGCTATTACTGCTGCCATGCATTTGGTGAACACACTGGGAGCTGTGGTGAGACCAAAGGGCAGTACCCTGAACTGATAGTGAATGGCTCCCAACCAAAAGTCGAGAAACTAGTAAGTCTGGTAGTTAGTGCGTAGGAGAGAATGCACTTGAAATTTTATTTTCTGAACACTGTGAAAGGGGAGGGAGGCTACAAAAGGGTGTTCAAATGAGCTCCATGAATTTCATATCCTGAGAGGGAGTTAGTTGAGACTTTGGACTGTCAAACAAACTTGTTTAGAATACTGAAATCCAGAGCTGGTCTCCAGTGCCCTGTCTTTTTTGGCATTAAAAAGAAAGTACAGTTGTGTACACTTACCATAAATGTAGATGTTCGAGTGTATTCACTGTTGCAGTCATTACATTTGGGTTATCCTGTCAGGGGTAGCCCTCAGTCGGCCCGAATACCAGAGGCTTAGTATTTCTGCATCGGTTGCTGTCGCTCCAGGACTGACGTCAGGTCGTCAGTGGTATAAAATCAGGCAGCCGATGCCATTATATCAGTTTTTCTTGCCCTGTCAGGAGCCCCCAAATAGGGAGCTAGGTTATGGTGGAAGAACACCACCAGAAGAAAGTAAATACCAAAAATTCCCTGTAAGGAGAGAGGAAGAGAGAGAGAGAGAGAGAGAGAGAGAAGGGGATGGAGGGGAGGAAACCAGGACTGTAACAGTGAACACACTCGAACATCCACATTTATGGTAAGTGTACACAACTGTACTATGTTCTTCGTGTTTCACTGTTGCAGTCATCACATTTGGGTTGATTCCCAAAGCTGAAGAAAAGGGTGGAGACAGTCAAGAAGACTGGGGGCTGGCTAGGATGGCCTGCAAGACTGCGGTGGCAAAGCCTGCCCTGGATTTGGAGAAGATAGGCAAGTGGTAATGCTTGGTGAAGGTATGAACAGATGTCCATGTTGCAGCCTCCAGGATGTCCCTGGTGGGGACCCCTCTGAGAAAAGCTGCAGAGGTGGAGGTTGCCCTGGTGGAATGTGTCCTGATCCCCTTTGGGGCGGTTTCCCGTGCTGTTTGTAGCAGAAATGGATGCAGTGTGCAATCCATTTGGAGATTGTTTGTTTGATATGGCCTTGCCCTCTGTCCCTGCTGCGAAGCTGACTAGCAATTGATCAGTTTTTCTAAAAGATTTAGTCCTGTCCAGATAGAATCTGAGCTGTCTGTGCACATCTAGAGAGTGCAGAATCCTTTCCCTCTTGTTTTGTGGGTTAGGGAAAAAGGTGGGCTAATGAATGGATTGGTTGAGAGCCACACTGGAACCACTTTAGGCATGAAGGATGGGTTAGTCCTGAAGGAGACACTGTCAGCATGGAAAATGATGAAGGGCTCTACAGCCATGTGTGTTTGTAGCTCTGATACTCTTCTTGCTGAAGTGATGGCCAGAAGCAAGGCCGTCTTCCAAAGGAGGAATTTTAACTCTGCTGAAACTGCAGGTTCAAGGGGGGGGGTAGGGTGAGCTTTTCCAACACAAAGTTAAGGTCCCAAGCTGGGGTAAGAGCTCTTCAGGGTGGCCTTACGTTGTTAACCCCTCTTAGGAACTGTTTGATAAGAGGGTGTGAGAAGAGAGGTTGCTCTGTGATGTAATGAGCAGAGATGGCAGAGGCATGAATTTTAATAGAAGAGAAGGACAGACCCCTGTGTAGTAGGTCTGCTAGGTAATCCAGGATGAGAGAGGTAGGGAGGGCTGTGGCGTTCTAGCTCCCTTAGCCTGGATCCAGGTGCAAAACCTTTTCCACTTATCAACATAGGATTTTCTAGTGCTGGGGCGCCTGGCCTCACATATAACATCTAGGACGTGTTTGCTTAAGCTGGCAGCTTGAGGAGAGGTCAGGGAATAAGCCAGGCTGCCAGGTTGAGTGTCTGCAATTGGGGATGCATGAATTCTCCATTTCTCTGGGTCAGGAGTGTTGGGATCTGATGTAGGTGCCATGGTGGCATGGGTGACCAGTGCTGGCGTGGCCAGTCTGGGGCAATCAGGACTGCACTCGGTTTTTCCTCCCTTATTTTGAGCAGTACCCTTGAAATGAGTGGTAGAGGGAGAAATGCATAGACCGAGAGGTTTACCCACTGGAAGGATAGAGCATCCACTTTCCAGGCCTTGCTGTAAGGTTCCCTGATGTAGAATTTGCTGAGCTGATGATTGGAGTTGGAAGCAAAGAGGTCCACCTTCGGGGTGCCCCATTTCTGGGTTACAAGGGTAAAGGTTCTGTGGTCTAGCTGCCACTCGTGTGGGTCTAGCATGTTTCTGCTTAAGTTGTCTGCCAGAGAGTTTAGGGAGCCTGGCAGGAATTGTGCTAGCAGGTGTAGTTGCATGGCTGAGGCCATGTGCCAAAGGGTCATGGTGAGCCTGCAGACGAGTCCCTCCCTGCTTGTTGATATACCACATCATTGTGGTGTTGTCTGTTTTGTTCAGTAGAGGCCCCGGGGAGAGTAGGGGTCTGAAAGCAGTCAGGGTGTGCTGAACAGGTAGCATCTCTTTTTGGTTGATGTGCACATATATTTGAGTTGGGCTCCAATGGCCCTGAATGCACCTGCCGTCCTGGTGTGCACCCCAGTCATAGTCTGATGCATCTGTGGTGAGCATCTGGGCAGCATGGGGTTATGAGAAGGAAAGTCCCTTGTTGTGATTGCATCTTGCTGCCCACCAAAGAAAATCTTTCCTTAGACACGGTATCATTAGTATGACAGTTTTCAGGTCTTGAGAATGTTGACACCAATGGCTTTTTAGGTACCATTGTAGTTTCTTCATATGCAGTCTGGCATATGGAATAAGCTGAAAGTAGGAGGCCATGAACCCTAGAGCTTGGCAGGATTTTCCTTGCGGATAACTGGTTCTGGTGGCTAGTTGAGAGAAGTAGCCTGTCAGGTAGGCTTGTTTTTCAGGAGTAAGGAATGCCATCTGGGATGTTGTGTCCAGGCTTGCTCCCAGGAATACAATCTTTTGTGTGGGGACTAGTTTTGATTTCTTTTCACTGACAGTATACCCCAGGGAGGTCAGTAGGTCCTTTACAAAGGTCAGGTGCTGTAACAGCTTTTCCTGACTGTTTGCCTGAATCGGGCAATCGTCTAAGTAGAGGTAAATTTGAATATTTCTTTGTCTGCAAAAAGCAATGGGTGGAGCCAGGCATTTTGTGAAAACTCTGGGAGCAGTGGATAAGCCAAAGGGAAGCGCAGATAACTGAAAATGCATAGATCCTGCCCTGAAACAGATATTTCCTGCAAGATTCTCTGATCGGGATGTGTAGGTAGGCCTCTTTTAGGTCGAGGGTGACTAACCAAGCATCCTTGTTAAGCATAGGAAGAAGCTGCTTAAGGCTGAGCATTCTGAATTTTGGTATCACCAGAAAGGTGTTTAGAATGGATAGAGCGAGGATTGGGCGCCAGGTGCCCTCTTTTCTGGGTATCAGGAAGAGTCTGCAATAGAAACTTTGGCCTATCTGTTCTGCAGGAACATGCTGCAATTCCCTCATGGAGAGCAGGGAAAGGGCTTGCTTTTTGGCCTCTGCTCACTAGTTTGGAGGAAGAGCTGGGAACCCTTTTGGGGTTGGCAGAGTGTGGAAATAGAATTTGTATCCCTGGGACACTATGTTGATTACACATCTGTTGTTGGTAATAGAGGCCCAGTTGCTTGCATGGAAGGAGAGTTTTCCTCCTAGGGGCACAAACAGGTGGGCAGAGGTAAGGGGTGGAGGTGTAAAGTCATTGTGAGTTCTTACCATAAGGGGTTGGCTTTGCACCCCCTGTTTTTGAAGAGGAGGAACTCCATTGCTTAGATCTCTGCATTCCCTGGGGCTGCTGTCTGGGGGGTCTGCTTCCCCTGGGTCCGGGCTGAGCTGGCCTGGAGGGGGAAGGAAAGAAAAGGACCAGTGCTTGGAGGGGCAATGCATACTGAACCTTGGAAGCTGGACCTGTAAGAAATCTTTAACTGTCTGCATAGATTTAGCTTTTTCTTCCATCTTTTCCAAGACCTCTTCTGCCTTGTGTTAAATAAAGTATCTTTGTTCAATGGTGCTTCCAATAATTTGGATTTGACATGGTCTGGTAAGGTCTGTTCCTTAAGCCAAGCTTGCCTTCTAAGGACAGAACCAGTGACTGCTGCCCTGCAAGATGTTTCTAAGGCATCAAAGCCACATTGCAAGTTGTGCTTAGTAACTTGACTTGCAAAATGCATAAGCTCTTGTAATTCTTTATTTTCTGCAGAAGCAGGAAAGGAAGATTTTTTTTTGAAGAGTCCCATGGTATGCTGCTGAGATTTCAGCTTGTGGAAGTGACAATTTAATGCTCTAATAGCAAGAGTAGCAGAGGTGTATATTTTTTTACCCTAAAGCTCGGGAATCCCTGTCCGAGGGGGTGGGATTCTTAGCTGAGGTTGCTTTCATTCTTTTAGCTCCTTGAGAGATGACTTCTGGGTCAGCAGTAGGATTTTTGAAAAGGAATTTGAGAGAGTCAGGGACTCTGTAGTACCTGTCAGGTTTCCTGGGGGCAGGAGGCAGGGTGTCAGGAGTCAAACTGGATCCCATAAAAACATCATCCACAGCATCCAGGACAGGAGGAATGGCCAAATGTCTGTGCTGTGGTAAATCTAAGAATTCCTTGAGTCTTTTTTTTGACTGAGGATAGTCTTGACATTCCCACTGGAAATACTCCCTTAAAGTATGAAGGGTTTCCCCAAATGAAAAATCCTCGGATGGAGAGGCAGAAGGAATGGATTCCTCTGCATCAGAATCCTCATAAGCAGAGGGGTTGCAGGTCTTCAGGAGCAGAGTCATCGGACTCCATTTCAGATAAAACTACTGGGACCAAGTCTCTTTCTTTTGGAAGGAGTAGCCTGGCTTCCCCTAATAAGCATAATAAGGTCTTCTGCCATTTTAAGCATTTGAGATTGAAGCAAGGAAGCAGGTGCCTGAACTTGGGCCATTGTTTTTTTTTTGGGCGTAGTTCGTACCCTGGGTCTAAGTTTATACCCTGGGCCTTAGAAACTCGGTAGTTTTAGAAAGAACTGAAGACGCGAAAAGTCATTGATCTGTATCAAGTATCGGTAGTGTGAAGTACTTCCTTGGAAGCCGGTGCCTGATCAGCGGCTCCGGACCCATCTAAGGTACACATCCACAGGATCCTTGGTCGAAGAGTCTCGTGGCATACTGGACTCCAAAAGGGTCTCAGTAGCGGCCTGCAAATCTACAGAAGCGGGCATCAGGGGCTGTGAAAGCACCTCACTGAGGACTTGAGAATTGACGACTAGCTTAGCAGAAGCATAGTAGGCAGTCTTGGACCTGTGTGGTCTGTCTCCTTCTTTATTCTTATGTTTTTTTCGGAAGATCGGGAGGTAGATGGCTTACTGAAGCCATATCGGAATTTGAGGACTGAGCAAAAAAATCTAGCTACAATAAGGGCCTGACAACGTATAGTTCTGGCGTTGAACAAAGCACAAAAGCAACAGCAAGGGACGTCGTGGTCTGGGCCTAAACAGACGATGCAGTAAGAATGGAAGTCTCGGTGTGGTATTTGCTTTCCACAGGTGAGACAATTGTTAACTTTTTCTGACATCGGTTAGAGCAAGAAAAAAGGATCCCCAACAGGGTACTTAGCTTTAGAAGACTTCAACTTCAATTCGTAAATGAAAACTCAGTTAGCGGCTGACTAGCACTCATGCGAACTGATTCTGCTTTGGGCTCCTCGGCAAGAAAGACTGATGTAATGGCGTCGGCTGCCTGATTTTATACCACTGACAACTGAACATCAGTCCTGGAGCGACAGCAACCGATGCAGAAATAAGCCTCTGGTTTTCTGGTCGACTGAGGGCTACCCCTGGCAGGGTAACCCAAATGTGATGACTGCAACAGTGAAACATGAAGAACATCCTTGAGTAAAATCCGGATGCTGTCTGGTGGGACTTCTTGGATGACGCTCTTTTCTAGCAGCTTTTATATTTCTACGGCTGCTTGGTCCATCTGATTGGGTGGAACATTGGGGAGTCTTGTTCGAGTTCTTGGATGAAGAGTAAAGGGAGTAAGGTAACCTCTGGAAATAATTCTTAGCACCCAGGCATCTGTGGTCACTTGTCGCCAGGCTGTTGGGTGCAAAGAAAATCTTCCCCCGACTGCCTCCAGAGGTAAGCAATAGGGCCCCCTTTCAAGAATACTGATAGGTTTGGCCAGAGAAGGAATCTCTGGAAACCTGGTTCTGACAGCCACCTCTGCCTCTAGGATAGTGACTTCCATTAGAGCTCCCCTTCAGCCCCAAGGGAGTCTGAACCATGTGGGTCCTGAAAAGGCCTCTGGGACTTTTTGAACCACATCTTCCCACTCCTCTAATTCCTAGAACAGGCTCGTTGGGGAGCAGAAAAATGTACGCCTCCTGCAGACAGGGTCTTTCCATCCTTCTCACACCCGGCCAGAGTTTCCTTGACTTTGGGTCCAAACAAAGAGGATCCATCAAAAGGAGCATTGATGAAGGAAGACTTGAATGGCTCTACAAACTCACACAGGCACATCCAAGCGTATCGTTAAATTGCAACATCTGGACTGGCTGACCTGGTCGCCCCTTCGGCTGCATGTGCAATGAGCTTATGGACGAATGAGAGAGAGACTCCAGGGTAACTGACAGGCCACTTTTTCCTGGACCCTCTCAGCTACAGCTCTTACTAGGGTATCCAATAGCTCCTTGACCAGATCCCTCTGGAGCCTAGTGAAATGTGCCATGAAGTTCAAGGACGTAATAGTAACGGTCAATGATGCATAAACCCGCTTTCCAACTCTGCCCATCGCCCTTGACTTACAGTAAGGGGGATGAACAGTGGAACTTTCCTCAGCTAGTTCATTTTCAGTGGCAGACACCACACTATGGCATCTACTGCTAATCCGTTCACCCAGTACTGCTGGTCCTCAGGAGCACAGAATATTTTATCTGGTCATCATGGAATCGGGTCTATCGAATCAGGGGCCTTCCAGACCTACTGAGTGATCAACTTAATGAGATTGTCAGCAAGAGGAGTCACCCAGGCAGTAGACGGGTGAGTGTCAAAAGCTTGTGAGTACACAGACTCCTCAGAGGAAGGGTCTTTGGACTTCGTTACCCCCTCTGTTTGAAGATCTCTAGAATGTCTCCAAAGGAGACATCTTCTGGGGTTGACCAGGGGAACACTCACCCTCACTGAAATCTGTGTCCTTGGAGAAGAACTCTTCAGGGGAGTCTAGGTGTTTCCTCTTACACAACTTCTTCCAAGGGGGCTCTTCAGTGGGAATATCTGAAGAGGACTTGGAAGAGGGGTGATCCTTAGGCATTACATCTTGTATCCTTGGAGCTCACTGTCTGGGTATGGAGGGTGGCAGAAGCTCTGGGTAAGCAGGCGTCAAGGGGTGAGACTCTGGTAATACAGGATCCACCTGGGAACTAGCGGTGGCCAAAGCCCTCTCCATAGCCTGAAAGGCAGGCCCCCCTGAGGAGTGATGGGAGCCTGGAACAGAGACAAACTCTGAACCGGGGTCACACCTTGCCCCGAGAGACCCACCTCCAAGGCCGGAGCAGAGGAGAGACTCCCAGCTGCCATAGTTCAAAGTGGCAAGGACGACTCCAAATAAAAAACAGGAGTCAACTCAGACCTCCTGGACCTGACAGTGGAGGCATGATCCTGGGGCCTGTCAGTTCCAAAGGCACCAAGGGAGTCAGAGCCATGCCCGGAACCGAAGACAAGGATGTTGTCTGTACAGGGGCCATTGGAATCTGTGTAGTTGGAGTCAACAGCTCTAAAGCCTCCGAGAAGGTAAGAGGAGGAATATATGTCGGAGTGATGGGGGAAAACTCCCCTGCTCCAGGTGGGAGAGGGGGCTGAGAACATGGAGGAAGACGCCTAGCTGTCAGAAACTGATCCACCAACCTTAGTATGTCAACTTCAGAAAGACTCCTGGTGGTGCAAATGGACAACCTGGAGGGAAGAGTCTGGCTCCCCCTATAAATGGGCTAGGGACTTGACCCAGAAAGGGGTCAACAGATGGGGAATATCTCATCCTGGGTGTGTAGCAAGTTTCAGTCTTCGGCATCAAAGTACAAGGTAGATGCTGCGGAGCAGCAGGAGATGGCACCGAGGTGGAAACTAAGGATGGTGGTGCCGACGCCAGAGTCGTTACCTGTGCCGGTGCTGCGGGTAGGGTCGATGGCACCAAAGTAGTGGTTGGTGCCAAGGACTCAATCCGTTCTGTGAGTTTCGGAAACTTTGATTTCGGTTCCCAAAGAGGAACCAATAGACCAGTACTCATGTTTTTTAAATGTCAGTGCTGATGGAGATGGCACCAAATGACTAGATTTTGAACCAGAGGCCTTTGGAGACTGGTTGGCTTTGGACAAAGCTTCTTCAAAGGGGACTTTAAGAAGCCCTTTAAGTATAAGTTTATTTCTATGCTATTCCAGGGCCCTAGTACTGAAACCCTGGTAGACAGATCACTCAATCTAAACGAGGAGCACCCAAACAATACATGCATTTGTCATGCCAATCAGAGTTTGGCATTTTTCTGCCGCACTTTTAGCACTGCTTAAAACCAGTGGTCGACTTTGACTTTTCTGCCATGGTAGAAAAAAAGGAAGGCATACACAGTCAAAAGATACAGCACACGGAAGAAAGGAAAGGGAAAAATATGACCAATGATGGCAGGAAAGATTACCAATAGTAGAATAAAGGGAGACAGGGGAACTACCAACAATGGTAGACCAGAAATACCAAGAGGTATAAGGTTAAACAGGGAATAAAACACTCGCACAAAAAAGGGTGGGTAGATAAAGACTAAAAAATTCTACAAGGGTTTAAACGAAGACAGGAAGTTAGTAACTGAATAATTTTAATATTACACTTAGCTGCAAGAGAAGAGTCGCCTGACGCGTCTTTACCTCAGATCTTATTTGCTGCTCTTATAGAATGTAGAGAGGGGCATTGTGAGTAGACTCTTAGCTCAAGAGTTTTTTGGCTGGTGCGAGCTATATAACGGCTGATTTGGCTCCTACGATTAGAACCATAACCCACGAGTCCAGAATAGATAAAGACTGATATCAGATGGAAAGTTATGATTTTACTATCACATTTTAATTTTGTGATTCATATCCATTCACTTTCATAAGCAGCAGTCCTGCCCCTTTTGAGATTCTCTCAGGCTCAGAATTTCCATGTCTCCATAACATCCATAATGTTCCATACCTCCTCTTTTCTCAAAATCAAATGTACCCTGTTCCAACATGTAAGGGCCTTCAGGATACTACTTCTTATCTTTCCACAAGGCATACTTTGCAATGGGGAAAGGTGGGGGATAAGCTGAAATGAACAAGTGTGGAACATGAAGAATGAACTTTAAGGTAAGTATGTAACTTTCTTAATTTACATGAGCTTCTTCATTCACCTCAGGAGTAGGAGAGGATCCCTGGCTTCTCCTCTTTGCTGGAATCATGACAGAATATCATTAATAGTAGCCCTGAAGGGAGATCCAAACCTTGAGAACAAACTCCATTTATAATGCTTTACAATAGTGTGCAGAGAAGCCTATGCCATAGCCATGCAGGTATCTTTAATAAGAAGATTCTTTGAAAACAGAGGAAATAACTACTTCCCTTGCAGAATGAATCTTTAGTGCATTAATTAAGATTATGCTGTATTTTGCAATGCAAAAGGCAATGCAATCTGAAAGTCACCTCGACAAGGTGAAATGCCTTACTTGCTTTGCTGGGCTCAAAAGAAACAACAAGTTGGTCATCTTTTCAAACAGCTTTGGTTCTGTCCTTATAAAATCTTAGCTGACACTGAACATCAAGACAGTATAACTCTCTGGAAGACTGACTAGGTAAGCTTTGTTTATGTAGTAACCTTGAGTATAAAGTTCAGTGCAGTACAGAAACAAATAATTTTATGAAAAATGATGTACAAAAGATACCGAAGAAATACCTTACAGTTCTGAAACACTTTTCTGATGTTAGTGCTACTAGGAAACAGTTTTCCAAGATAAGAATTTTAGACTATCTTTGCTGCTGGTTTGAAGGTTTACAGTGTCAGTTACAAAGGAATCCGAAAGAACTCTCATGTGGTACCAAAAACAGACGGTCTCTGTCATGAGCCTTAGATATCTGTGACAAAGCTGCTTAGGCTGAGATAAAGGGCAGAGACATAACTTTGGCTTGGAGGAATATGATCCGCCTTGGGAGACACTGACTGTAACGGTCAATGTGTCCAGGCAATATGTAATAAAAATCTGAGTTTCCAACAGCTTCAGCCAGGAACTTGAGAGTATTTACTGATATTTCCAAGGGCAGGAATAGCTGCAGCAAACAATCCCTTGCTCAAATCAGTGACTTCCTTGTGGGCAAAGCTAGGAACCAGTCAGCCAGATAGAACTCTGATTCCCAGCAGTCTTAAAATGTGCAGTTACAGCAACCATATATTTGTTTAATACTCAGGGGGCTGCAGTGAGACAAAACAGGAAGCTAAACGACTGATGATGACCAGTCCATAACCCAAAGTGCAGAAACTTCCCAGTTGCCTTGGCTATCTTTATTTGCTGACAAGTATCATGGAGATCCATAGGGTACATCTAATCCCTCTTCTCTAGGGCACTGAATGATTAATTACATTATGATCTGGGATTTTTTTTTTTTTTTTATTAATACAAACTGCTTTATGTCACTTATATGCCCTCAATTCTCACCATCTACCAATTTATAGAAACAAAACCACCCCCCCACCCACATACCACCCACCACCTCAACCAATCCCAAAATAACACAACTGCAAACATTAATCAGCTCCCACCCTCCACCCACCAAGTCCTCCTACCAAACTCTATACCCCCATACTATTACCACCAACCAATCCACCTCCCACAAACCCTCAAGTAACTGTTTTACCTGTCATCAATTACTACTAGCTACCCTTGTTACACTTTATACCATTACCTGCTACCATAATGCTCACATAATATCACACCCAATCCCAACCCTAACTTCCACTTACCAACCACATAGTAACACTCCCTTCTCCAACATCCAACCCCACTTACTGAACTACTCTACCACTGAGCTATACAAAGTCAAATATACATATACTAATTCCACCATACCTTCCAACAAACCCAACCCAACAGATTAAACTTCTACTCAAAATTCAATCTCTATATCTATTCGTACAAACACAGCTACAAGTTTGTGGTGGTATACACCCCAACCCAGGCCCCACAACTGATGCTACCAACCTCACTAGTCAAAACAGCCAACATGCAATTAACTGTAAAAAAAAAAAAAAAAAAAAAAAAACCCTGTCACCTATTTATACTTAATATGAACACCAGAAGTATCTTGAACAAAACTGAAACTACATGCTACACTCTCCACTTACAACCCAGATATTACACTCATTACAGAGACCTGGCTGAAACCCCACATTAAGGACAATGAGATACTTCCCCCAGGTTATAATATAATCAGGGCTGATAGAACTATCAAAAAAGGTGGAGGCGTCGCCACACTATACAAAACTGTCCTCAAGGTAGACTTCATATATATAAAGAAATCCCAACATTTAACAATGCAGAAACCCTGTTCACCAAAATTCAAATCAAACAGAAGCAACTAAACCTAGTGGGTATTTACATACCCCCAGCTGACAATATGCCTGCTTCTCGAGTCTATACTAAAGTGGACATCCGCAAACCTTCCACAGGACACTCTCCTCCTGGGGGGACTTTAACACTGACTGGAAATCCAGCAACACAACTATCCCCTCTGATCACATCAACCTGTAGTCCTTTACTCAACTTATCCAAACACCAACCCACACTGAAAAATACAAACAAGGAATCCATACTAGACTGGATCCTTACAAACAACCCATCTACTACTCAGTATTATGGTACAGTACCAAATGGCCTTAGTGACCATTTACCCACATTCATATTAAGACAACACCTCAAAACCACTAGAACAACCACCCTAAGTGAAATCCATAATTGAAAAAAAAAATCATACCTGAGCATTTCTTTAATGCACTAAGGTATTGCAACTGGACTCCCCTAACAACCCTCACACTAGACAAGGCAGTTGACTACTTCAATTCCAACTTTTGAAACATATTAAATCAGATGCCCCCCCCCCTCCCCCCCACGATCCCTCCTAAAACTCAGGGATAAAGCTTAGGAAACATGGTATTACAATAAGACTGAAAGCAACAGGGAGATCTTCCTCAAACTATGTAATAAGGCAAAAAAAAAATAAGAACAACCGGCTCCTATCAGCATCTCAAACGCTGACAATATCAAATGCGATATTGTCGACGTGAGAATGCCGAAAGTGCAGAACATCAAACGGGTAAATGGAAATCTCCATAAGGGGAGATTTCCATTTACTACAATGTAGTGCGGTCTTGGAATTGGTATATGTAAATTGTGGGGGATGCAGGGGGGCTTGCCTCCCTGCCTACACCCTTTAGTTTTTTTTTTTTTTTTTTTTTTAATATCGGCGTTCGAAAATTTAATAGTTCGAATCACAAAATATCAAACTGAAATGATCGAACTATTAAATTTTAGAAATGCTGATATAGACACGAAAAACCACTACACAGAGCTGCAAGTAAAACATACCACTAACTCCCCCAATATTCTCGGCAGCTGTTAACCAAGTATTAACAACCAGGCAAACCCACTACCCCTCCCCCCCCAATTTCAGAGGAGATAATAGAGAGATAGCTACCCAATTTAACAACCACTTCACTTCTTCCATCCTTAACCTAACTAGCAACAGCCAGACCTGCACTCCCCCACAACCATTCAGCAACCCAAAAGCATACCCCATTCACTCTCAAACCAGTTCCTACCAACACAATATACAAGTGCTTCACTAAACTAAAACCCACCACCTTGGCAATTGACAAACTCAACAAACTCCCTGCAGAGTACCTCAATCTTGCCGTTAGTGCTACAGCTTATCTCATCTCAATACTTAACTGGTCAATCAATAAGCATACAATTCCAGCCCTTTGGAAAACCTCCTAAATAATGCCCTTGCACAAAGGTGGTCCCTCAACCGAACTTACCAACTACCGCACCATAGCAATCTTATCTCCCTATCAAAAATCCTTGAAAAACGTATCCATTCTCAGCTGATGAAACATTTTCTTACAAAAAGTCTTCTCACCAACACAGCTTTTGCCCATCCCATAGCACCATCACAGCACTCACATCCTTCAACACAGTCAATCAATATAGGAAACCAAGGAAACCTAGTGTCTGCCACCTTCCTTGATCTGTCCAAAGCATTCAATACAGCATCCCACAGCAAACTACTTACTATCCTTGCCGAACTCAACCTAAACAACCCCTCCTTGCTCTGGTTTCAAGACTACCTATCCAACCGCCAACAAGCCGTTAAGTGGCATAATTCCCTCTCCCGTCCCCTTCTCCCAGTAACAGTAGTGTACCACAGGGATCCATTCTGGGACTCCTCCTACTTAATAGCTTTACAAGCACCCTCCACACCACCACCCAGCAAACTACAATAGTCCAATATGCAGATGATACTACACTCATCTGCTCAGCCCCCACACTCCAAACACTCCAGATTAAAACCCAAGAGGCCTTCTCCAATATTGAAAACTGATTAAAAAACTCACAACTAATACTTAACCCCAAAAAGACTCAACTTATGCTTTTCAACCCCACCAAAACTATTGACTCTTCTGCTCTTTTCTCCATCAATTCTGCCAACAACACCCAAATCTCCCCAGTATCACAAGCTAAACTTCTTGGTGAAATACTTGACCAAATCCTAAAGTTTGACAAACATATAGCACAAACCATATCCAAAGGTCATAAAAAACTTGGAACCCTATACCGCTGCAAAAACCATCTAACCAAAGACACCAAAATTACTATATCCATAACTCGCCTTCTCTCTACATTGATCGATGCATCCTCTGTATTAACAAACCTTAAAAAGGCAGACCTACACAAATTGTCCATGTGCTATAATAAAATAGCTAGATTCACAACCAACTCAAATTTCTGCTCCCACCACTGTCACCCATTAAAACAACTAGGTTGGCTAGAACTCTTCACCTTACTAAACTATAACCAACTCACCATGGCTCATTACTTGCTGTACCACCCAAACAAGATTCCTGATCTCTCAGGCTTACTCAACTTTCACAATTCTGCTCACCAACTAAGATCCACAAACAAAACCCTTCTTGAAGTAGCCAAATGTAGATGCAGTGCTGGAGAATCCCTCTACTCCTACACAGTTGCTAAAATTAGGAATTCTCTTCCACCAGATATCAGATTGGAAAATAACAGCCCCACCTTTAAAACTAAATTAAAAGCCCACTTCAATCTCATCTGGCAATGCACCTGTACTGACCATGGCTAGCCCTACTACCACCATTCAGACACATCTTCCTCTGGCACTACTCAAAGGTCAAACACACAAAAAAATAAAAATAAAAATCATAACGAACTGCATTTTAAAATGAATGTATATAACTGTATATAGTACTATTGCTCGTTCTTACTCAAATATATTTTCTGCTTTACTACTGTACACTATATATATATTGTACACTTCTATAACTTATTACACTATGCCATGATATACTGTTTGCTCTATTAATTTGGACTCATCTCTGACTTTTGTATTTTTATCATGTATGTGGAGCTTTTGTATTTTGTATTTTTATGATTGTCGTGTATGTGGAGCTTTTCTTCCTGGACCTCTGCTGAAAATGAGCACCTGATTGCCCAGTCAGACCAAACTGGTAATCAAATATAAAATAAAATAAATAAATATCCACAATAGGCCTGAGTACTATGTTTTCTTGTGGACCAAAAAGAACCTTAAATAAACTCTGGACTTTCTCTAGTCTAATGGAACTTCCTGGATGTCTCTTTTAAGAGGTTTATTACTTCAAGACTGGTCTTGGCCATTACCTACTCATGGAAGTGGACATCAGCAAAGGGAAAAGAAGCAGGTCTTGTGAATGATAAAAAGGGAATGGCATAGCTTCCGAATACTACTTCCCTTTATCTGCCTGTGCTACGTCATGGTCTGCCAAGTAGGAAGATGCAAGAAGATTAAACCCTTGGCTGACTGCAGAATAGGCCAGTCTGGTAAATGCTCAGATTCCTCCAGGAGGAGGACTGCGGAATCCCTAGCTTGTCCAAATCATTTTCTGAGGTGGGAACAATGCAGATACCATACTTTACATGTCCTCTTTCTAGGAAGACTCTGAGAGGCCTAATCCAAGAATGAAGAAAAGGATAGATGTTGGTGTTGATTCTGTAGAGATGTCTACCAACCAATAATAAAAAAGAAAATCACTAGGAAAACCCCTTTTAAAATAAATTTATGCTTTCTTTCCTGTAAAGTTCTCCTTCCAAACATGTATCAAAGCTGGCATCTTAACCGTCAATCCCAAGATAGGCAATCAGCATGGATGTCTTGAGTAATTTTATGTTTACATTTAGGGATTCTGCTGAATCACTAATGGTAATGTCAACAAATGTCATTACTCCTAATCCATACTGCTGAAAACCACTTTCAGCGATAAATGTTTTTGTTTTGCAAATGCAGAATCATCAATGGTGATTTCAACAAGTGTCATTACTCCTGATCCATAGTGTTGAAAGCCACTTTTAGAGATAAATATGTTTTCTTTTTGCAGAGTGACAAGTGTCTCTGTATCCTCTCATGTGTGATGGAAAACCCCATCAACTTTTAACTCCTTGTTTGCACAACAGCAGGAAAACAGGAAATCTCAAATCTTGTTTTCAGTGATAATTCATTTCCAGTAACACCATTTGCAAAAAGAGCCATTATACAATTAGATGGTTCCCTATTTATTATTCTTATGGTGCCCCGAGTCTTCTTTTATTTATTTTACATTTGCTGACCGGGAATGTCCGACTGAGCAAAGTAGCCCTTTTTCAGGGGAGGCCCGAGGAGAAAAGCTCCAAGAGAGATTACATGATTGACATACAAATTACTAATACATAGACAAGTCACAAAAAGTGTATATAATGCAAGACTCATACAATCTTAATTACAATGAAGTTTAAAAAGTAATAAAAACATATTTACATGTGATTAAATGCGGAGGGTGTTGATATAAGTAGAATATAGTTGTTAAGAGGGATAGGAGACGGTTCTAGGAGAGAGTTAGGAGCGTTATACTGAAAGCTCACATTACAGGCACAAAACATTAAGAAATATCAAATTCAGTCTCTGAGTACAACTAGCACTCCAGAAACAGAAAGGTTAACACATAGTAAAAAAAAGTTACTTTTAAAGTTAAGGTTAACAGAAAGAACCAAAACAAAATGGTGACTTGATAGGAGGAGCAAATTAAGTCATTTTAATTCATATTTGATGTTAATGAAAGAACTGGCTTGAATATCCCAAGACATAAAGAGGGAGAACAAAGAAAATAATGGAAATCACAAACTTCTAAAAGTATGATGAATCAACGAGTGAGCCTGGGAGCAACTCAAGGTCTGCTGACATGCTCCAAATGAAATCTGGAAAGGGGGAAGTATGTAGCATTATGGGATTGAAGACTAGGAATTTTGAGCCTGGGACAGTCTAATAAGTACTCAGCAGCTGCTGCCTTTGGTTACCAGTCCTACTGAATCATGCATGATCATACATTCTCCCTATGTCCTTCTGTCAACGCTTCCTTTTTAGCAGATTTTTTTCAGCAGATGTCTCCTTTTATCTATCCTGGACTTACAGGACAGACAATGTAGTTTTGCTCCTCCTTGTCTGAAAAAAAATAATGTTTTTTCAACTCCTGTGACCTTCTTTTAGTTGAGACTCATAACCTTAATTCTTCCCTGAAATAAGAGTTATTAGGCTTTACCAATGTCCAAAGCATGCCTTACAACCTGACCTAAAACTAAAATGGACAAAATGGAGACAGTACAGAAATCTTTAGTGGTCAGCTGTCAACCACAAACACACTTATTTTCTGATTTTGGAGAAAACATATCCCCCCTAGATAAAACATCTAAACTTTCGCAACAATATAGAAGGGTCAGTCAGTAATACCGAAGTGAACAGTTAAATCAATGGCCTAACAACCAAAATGCTCTCGTAAAAAGAAGACTATTGCCAACAGCCTAACATTTTGAAGAGGTGAGAAGAACTGATGTAGGCACATGTCAATGCTTCCTACATCAGAGCCTTGCATCACAATAAAAACATGAGCATGATGCCAGCATTGTCCTTTGAAGAGGAAAAAAAGCTATAGAACAAAAATTAACTCTGCTTGTAACTCCATGTCAGGTTTCAAAATGTTTGAATCTCAGGAGATGCAAAAAGCTCATAGGGATTACAGAATGTGACAATGAGAATATTTTTCAGAGTATCTGCTTGTCATCAATAAACAATTACATATAAAATCAATGTAGTGTAGTATGCAAACCCAGTACCTTTGTCAAAACTAAAGGGATATTACGATAACAGGAATAATCCAGTATTGCAGGTCATGGGATCACAAAAAATACAAGGTGATTGAGTCACAAACTTTTCTATGCCTTGACAATACCTACCCTCATAGTGAACCCCTCCCTCATCTCAAGAAAGGCAAAGCAGCTCAGCCTCAGAGTAAATTTATGTGTACCAATCCAACTATTCAGGTTCAACATGAAGGATGCTAGGATGGCACTCTGGCTTAGAAAGAAAGTCTGTTCCAGGGGTCAGTTAAGTGCTCATTAATAAACAAGGCTCTCTCAAGCACTACATTTATTCGCGCTAGAGATTTATGTCCCTAGTTCTAGTATTTGTTGAGCAATCTGACTTGCAAAGTTAAAAGGAGATCAAGGTGGACTGGGTCCCATTTGCTGTAGGTCAACAAGGCACAGATCACCCAGCACAAGTCTATAATAAATAACAGTACAGGAATAACGCTTCAGTCCTCTTCTGGTTGCTCAGGGACCTGGGGCCTACAATCTTCTTGGTTAGGAGCCCATGGTACCTTTGCACTTACTTAACACATCTAGAAGGGTACAAACCACAGGTGGTGTTGCACTCAGATTAAGGCTGCACAGACAGAGATGAAACTTCTCTTGACCTGGATGACATGTTTTTAGATACCTGTTGTACTAAATAGAAACACATTTTTTGACTAATGTAACATGGTAGGTGAACTAAATGGAAATACTGATCCTGGTTCCAAGATCACTGACTACACTGCCAACTTGGAATGGGGTTTTGGCTATAGTGTATGAGGCGAGAGAGATTTGCTTACCAAATGTGAAAATGCTACTCCATACATCACTTGTTTATGAAGGTTAGATCCTGCTATATTAAATGGGTATCAGAGGGAGACTTACATGTTCATAAGTACTACACTAGCTGCCCTTGAAGTCCATTTTAAGCCTAGCCAATTTCACTTTTTGGGATTGAATTAACCTATACCGTTTTGTTAGAGATACTGTAGATCAATAATTGTATATACTGCACCTAATGACAATAACTGGGATCATACCTCTTTCCATTAGTAGTATGGGGCAGTCCTGGGGTAAGTTTTCTTTTTTCCATCCATACAGCCAAGGTGTGATTAAATATGGACAGTGATGGACTTTGTTTTATGTGGATGGAGAGTCTGTTCCAGAGCAGTGGTATCCTCTGTGAGATATACCTGTTCCTCCAAACCATTCTGTTGATGTTGCAGAAGAGGTTAAGATCCCTAGACAGAATATGTCTAATGCCATCTGACTTGATGACATGCAGTAAATCCATCACTATTTTGTCACAGGATGCCTTGTATACCAGACACAGGCTACCTCTTAGCAGTCTTTAGGATACAACATGTAGTGACAGGGCTTTCAGTCGGTATTTACCTGGGGTAGATGACTTCCCAAAGAATACAATAATGCACTTTTTGCACTTAGTTTCAGTCCATGGACTTTGGCACCAATTATTTATTTGGGACAAGCCTTACTGCAGGATGGCCAAGTCATTTGGGGATTCAGTGACTGCTCCTAGCTTGCAGTCATCTGCAAACTTAGTCAGCCAGAGAAATCAGTTATTGGCTTTTACTTCAGAAAAGTAGATGCCAAACAAGAGAGATCCCAGCAGAGAATCCCGGGGGGACTCCAATGGTGACTAGTCTCTTTGTGCAGGTTGTGACCACCCACCACTGCCAACCAGTAATCAAGGAGCCTCAATCCTCACCACTGGCAACAGTGGGAGACATTCACTGAGAGAATAACAGGTACACACACAGTATTTCCAGAAGCAGCTCTCTGCACCAAGTGCAATTTCCCTTAAGAGAACACAGAAACCAGTCAGTCAGTCTGGGGTTGGTTTCTTCCTCTTCCTCCAGATCCCCAGTAAGACTCCCCACTGGCACAGCTATAGAGTTGAAATCTCAGCTGAGTGACCAAGCCAAGACCTTCAGCACCCTCTGTCCAACCAGTGCTTCATGTCCCTGCCCAAGTAGCTGACACACACACTCTGAGGTTTGATTCACACACACACACACACACACACACACACACACACACACACACACACACACACACACACACACGGGAAAGGCTGGCACAGGTTTACTAGCTATTCCCCTTTCTGCCCAGACTATAAGGTAGTTTTAACTGCCACCAGTCATTCCTACCAGCTACCTTAAGGCCCTTAACAAAGGGTGTCCAATCTTACTGTGTAATATTACACACAAATGGTAGTTTGACCAAGGGCAAGGCTATTAAGAGAGGCCCACACAGTGTCATCAAATAAATATGCAAGTACTCTCAAAAATTAAATATCTCTACACAGATCAGCCACAATGAAAGGTTTGATTATATTTAATAAATAACAAGACAATACTAAATATATATTCACAGTGAAAAGAGGAGTTCAAAATCACAGAGATATTTAAAATAACATTGCAGTACAGGCTCACACAAATAAATGACAATAAAATCTAAACTAACCTTCACTATATTCCTGACTGTGTCTAAGAGAATTATACTACTCCCTAGAAACTTACTTCAATAGAGCAAGGCAGATGTGGTGAATGGTTCTTGATGTCAGGTCCAAGACAGAATGCAGAATGCTCTGTCTCACTAAGAGACTCCTCAAAATAATATGAAAATATTACTGCTGGGATAGCTTGCAGATTGACATAATTTCTGGTCATCTGACTTCTAGTCCTCAGGCAAACCCCCATTGCTGAAGCTGGTGATATTTAGCATCTACTTATAAAAATACTCACACAAAGGCTTTTGCTCAGATCTTTGGCAGATGCTGGAAGCCATAAAATAATTACATTCCGTTATGCTTCCAAAGTAGCAATTAGTTCACCCTAAAGACAATACAGAAAGCTTCCTAGTACATACTTTGTGCCTCGAGCTGCACTGAAACATCTTTATGGCGTAGCCTATAAAGTCATTTCAGATATTTTTCTAAAGTTTACAGGACTGAGGTTAATTTCCAGTATTCCAGTTTCCCCTGCTAAAATATATATACATTTAAACAGTTACAATAGTGCATGTACATTTCCGTTCTCCTCCAGTAGGGCACACTGTGGATACATTTTTAACACAGCACTTTACAAAATACCTTTTCAACACAAACATCTGTACAAAGTAGTTTGATATACACATGGCATACATTTCTAATGCATTTGCAACACAAGCATCTTATATAAATTAGTTTGATATTCACAAATGACAATTTACAAAATTCCAGCTAGCTGTGCTGGCATTACCTCTTTTCATCACAGAGGTAACTTTCCCTATTTCGATTTCCTGCATCCTATCTGTGAGAGCCAGTTGGCAGACCAGCAGGTAAAACAGGGGTTTATTTCAAGTTTATTTAGCTCTTCTACTATGCCTGAGGCGGGAAGTGTGTCAAAAGCTTTGGCCAGGCCGATGCATGCATTGTGCATCATTCATCCTTTGCTTTGGTGACCTTTTCAAAAAAAAGTTCACCAGGTTGAGTAAGTATGACCTGCCCTAGATGAATCCAAACAGATGGATCCAATGTTTGGAGGTTCCCTATGAACTGACTGACTTGTTACACAAGTCTTTCCAGGGCTTTCTGAATGAGGCTGGTAAGATGTTTAGTTCTGTAATTGCCTGGGTCTGTGGAAGTTCCTCCTTTATGCAAGAGAATGGCTGTAACTGTTCTCCATTCACTTGGTACAAAAGCTGTATGGAAGCTGACACTGCACAGTGTTGTTAGGAGTGTGACTAAATCATGCTTCGTGACATTTAATATGCATCCAGGGGTTATGTCAGGATCCAATGATGCAGTATTTTAAAATTTTGATAGCAGTTTTGGGGCTTGGTCTTGTGTGATAGCTGAAAGCGAGCCAGTTTTAGGTGTATCTTTTTTATTTTAAACACTCTTATTAAACTCTCTCTCTTAGGACACAGGCATAGACACATTTACATAAAAAGAAATCAAACTATATTAACATATTCCCAGTTGCAAAGATGATCACTTTCCCTTAAACCTCACTCCTCCTCCAAAACATTATTCTGCATGTTCTATTCCCATAATCTCCTTTTTTCCTATGTAATTTGCTCCTACGCTTTTCTAAAGATCCCACTTCCAGTTCTTTTACCTCTGTAACAATACTTCAAATACTGCTGGTTTAGACTTTGACTCATTTTCTAGTAATTGTTTTTTGGCAACCAACACAACTAAACTTGACAATGCCTTATATCTAGGCAATTCTGATTCTGCATCCCAGCTCAAAAAAAAACAAATGTCCATAGTTACACTAATTTGCTCACCCAATATTTCTGACAGAGTACTCCGTACAGAATTTTTAAAGTCTGCCAACACATTTCATTACCAAAACATATGTTCCCAGTTACCTCTTTATTCCCTGTCATACCTCCAACATTTGCCATCTACCTAAGGAAAAATTATTTGGAGTCTGCTTGTGGTATAAAAATAAATATGCAAACACTTCCAAGCAAAAACTTTAAATCTTCTAGAGTTTGTTGCATATGTTTCAGGTATACCTTGAGGGACAGATAGAGGGCAGAGGGGTAAGGTTAGAAATACATGTATCGGACAGTAAGTTCACTACATCTTCATCCTTAGTGTAGGTAACATCATTCATAATCAAATCAGTGCATTGCTGCATTGTGCTTTTGAGATTACGGACATAATTAAAAAATGCCTTATGATTGTCTTTGGCTTGCTAGTTTTCCTTAAACTTGGCTTTGGTGGATTTTATTAAGCTCCCGGGTTGTTTGCTTATTTCAGTGTCACAGGCTCTAACATTCTGGGAATTACGCTTTTTACTTTTGGTCAAAATTGTTTTCATTTTATTATAAAGCTTTATGATATTATGGTTCCACCATGTGGTTTTGTTTCTGAGGTTTACCCTGTACTTGTTCCTACTGGGTAGAACTGCATTTCCAGCCGTTTACATGCTGGTATAGTGTGGTGGTATACATTTCTGCATATTCAATGGAGTTAACTGGGTTTAGTGGGGATATGAAGCTTGCCAATGTATCACTTAGGAGTAGGTATTTTGTCTTAAAAAAATCTAAAGCTACCTTGGCTGGAAGGAATCTATGGTCTCAATTTTATTTTGCAGAAGTCTGCTTTATGGTCAAACTAACAAGCAATGAAGATAAACAAGGGATGTTGCAATATGCTCCTAGATTAGTAAGGCTAAGATTCAAGATGTTACTCCCCTAGTGGTTACTCTGGCTAATTGTTCCAGGGCATTTGTATTGACAAAATCCAAGAATCTCTGTTTGTGCAGGCTTCCCAGTCTACATCTGGAAAGTTTAGATCTAGGAAAATGGTATTGGGTTTAATACTGAGTAATGTAGTTCCTGTAGATAGGTGTTGTACCTTTCATGTGTCACAGAGAGAGTTCTACAGCTAGCTAATATATGGTATGAAACTCTTATGGTTATTTGGACATGAAGATGCTCTAGTGCATCATGCTGCTTTACCAGGCTTGCTGCGAGTCTCTTCTGGATGTAGATTGAGTCACCGCCACGTTTTTTCCCCTCCTGGGCAGCAGCTAGTCTAAACATGTGGGAGGCATTATAGTTCTTAACAATTGGAGTGTTCTCTGCAGTTTTAAACCTTGTCTCAATCACTACACAGACGTCAGTGTCGTCCATGGTGAGAAGGACTTGTAGGTAGTGGGGTTTCTTGTTTAAGCTCCTTGCTTTGATCAGTAACACCTTCATATTTTCATTATGTTGGTAGGTTTATCAGGTTGGTATTGCTGAAAAAGGTATTATGAGAGTGGACAATGTTTTTACCAATAATAGAAACCCTTAAGGGGACAGTTGCAGGCTACCCCCAGTGAATGAGCATGGTATTTTGATCATATCCTCCCATACAGACAAATACTGGACCCCCTTTGAATGACACCAATAACTAAGCCAATTACTGAAGTCAATTAATTTTTCCTCATATTGCAGCATCATCCTTGGAGAAGGTAGAATACTGCTTACTGTTAGGCTCCTACCTGCCTTGGACACACAATCTAACAGCTCCGTCACATTTTTCATTTAGTCCATGGAGGTACCAGTACTTGCTGCTCAATAACTTGACTAGATACAGTTACACACTGTAGCTGAAAAAGAAGTATAAACTCTCGCTTCAGTACAGCACCATCTGAGAAAATCTCTCTTCCTGCTGGAATGTGAACTCAGGCTAACAGTGCTATCATATAGCAATGTAGGTTAGTCTCATTGTAAATAAGCTATCAAGTTTATTTACAAGTGCAATTAGGTAAAACAGCTGCACACTTAGTAGGATGCTAGCATTAGGTCCCCCCCCCCATTCTCACACTATTTTTTTTTTTTTTTCCTTCTACTGTCCCAAACAAGTTGGTTTTCTTTAATTTACATTCAACTGAAACAGATCCCTAGTCATTTAATAGAATTAAAACTAGGGAAGGCTGCTAGATGCATTGAATTTTTACAAAGACTTGTGGTCTTTGTTGGCTGATAGATTTTGTAGAATCTTGGTCTTCCAGTCAGCAGGTCAAAACGAAGACACAACAGTACTTCCTCTCAAATAAAGCCTGGCTATCAGACTTGTAATTAATCCTGAACCCATCCAAAACAAAGCTTTTTCTCCTTCACTCCAGGAAACCATGCAGCCTTACTACTCCATTCCAACTATGCACTTCCAATAACACCATAATATCGACCATAGACCAAACAAAACAACTACGTTTGCTTATAGACAATTAATTGAAATATGATATACATCTCAGTCAATCAAGACACGCATAAAATTAGGTGCACTATACAGACTCAAGTCCTTCCTTACTAATGCCATAAAACAGGCAGGACTCACCTACTATCTATGCCTTGCCCATTCTAATCAGCCTAAAGAAAACTGATTTGGCCAAACTAAAAGCATGCTACAATAAAACCGCTAAATTCGCCACCAACTACTCTCACAAGTCTCACCACTGCTCTGGCCTACAACTGAAATGGCTAGAATTACCTAATTACTTATACTACAATCAACTTATTATGGTCCATAGACTAACTCATCAACCAGAAAAAAATCGTGTGCCTCACCAATTGCTCCTACCCTACTCCACTACTAGAGTCCTCCGATCCAATAATAAATCCTTACTGCAAGCATTCAAATCCAACAATGTTGTGAGTTACTCTTGCTATACTCAAATGACATCTCTAATATTTGGAATAGTATTCCACAGCCAATCATAACTATTGCCAAGCCATCTGAATTTAAAAATCAATTTGGAACTATCTCACAAATAAATGGATGTGCCCATGCACTAGACTAGTCCATACTAAAGTTGCCTCCCATCACTAATGGCCAGCATCTCTACTGTACAATCAAACTATCTCTATCAACTGCAGCCAAACCTATTAAAGCTGTTTTTAATACTGAATATGATTATTTGTAACAAATGCTGAAAACTTGTGTGTTAATTATAATGCACAGCTAACATATTTTATCTAACTTTACTCACTGTAATCCATTGCAACTGTAGTAGTACATTTGTATGATTTCATGATGTACGACTGTATGTAATTAAATGCAATTTCTCTATGGAACTTTTCTCCCCAGGCCTCTGCTGAAAACTCTTTGTCCTAGTCAGACTTTCCCAGTACAAATGAAAGAATGAATGATAAATAAATCAAGTAATTAAAAGTATGATGTGCTAGATTCTGGCACCAGGCAAGCAACTAATTGTCACAATTTCCATGCTGAGCCTGGTAAGGAGCACATCTGCATGTCATCTGTAACAAGAATGTTTACTTGGTTCAATGCTTGCCTTACAGGCTCAGTATCTGAGACTTTGGGACTTCTTGTGCTATGTGAGGAGGTAGGCTTGTGTTGTTTGTGCTTGTGTTTTGTTTGCATTTTCTTTTACCTTTCAATTCACAATCATTCCCAGTTTGTAGTCATGTCAGAAAAGTTTTGCAGGGGGCATCCTGTACAGAATATACTTCATTAGGATATCCAATTCACTCTGTGACAACACCTCTGCAAAACCAACCCCTTTGCAGAACTAGTGTCACATTATGAGGTTAGTGAACTCTGTGAAAACACCTCTGCAACACAAACCCCTTTGCAGAACTAATGTTGTACTATGATGTCAATCACTTTCTGAGAAACCCTGTATCAACAAAGCCCTGTCCAGAACAAGTATTGAAACGTCATCTTGTGACATCTGTCTGCAATAAAGCACTGTGTAGAAGTATTACTGCACTATGATATCTAGGTCAGTTTCTGACAACACTTTATATCATCAATCTCTTTGCAGAACTATTACTGAATTATATTTATGTCACTTTGTGACAGCATAGTGTACCAACAAAACCCTATGTAGAACTACTACTGCATTATGACAATGGTCTCTTTGTGACAACACACTGTAAAAAAGCCTGTAAAGAACTACTGAATTATGTTTATGTCACTTTGTGATAGCATAGTGTAACAACAAAGCCCTATGTAGAACTACTACTGCATTATGACAATGGTCTCTGTGACAACACACTGTAACAAAGCCTGTAAAGAACTAGTGCTGTATTTAGACATTTAAGTCACTTTGTCATGACACTGCTTAACAATAAAGCCCTGTACAAAACTAGTACTGCACCGTATGTGTAACTTTGTGGCAAAACTCTCCCAAAGGCATCCACTTTGCAGAACTACTATTGTATTACTGTACTGTATTTTATGACAACATTACCAGCTAAGACAAGGGAAGCACCAGTGAAGTATTATGACGTCGTATTAGGACGTCTAAGCCACTTTGTGGCAAAACACTAACAGAGCCTCTGTAGAACTAGTACTGCTTTATGTCATGCACTTTGTGACAACACTCTGTAGCAGTAAAGCCCTATGTAGACGTTGTACTGTTACCACATCTATGTTACTTTCAGATAATGCATAATGGGAAAGCTGTGTGGAGAACTATTATCCTACTATGATATCTAACACGAAACCAACAAAATCCTATATAGAACTAGCAACTGTACTTATGATGTCTAACTCATTCTGTGACGATCTCTAAACTGACAAAATCCAGTGCAGAGCTACTAAATGTACTATTATGTCTGACTTTGTGACAACACTCTGAACTGACAAAAACCTGTGTAGAACTAGTACTTGTATTTTGATGTTATAAAACACTTTGTGACAACCAAGTCTTGTGAAAAACTAGTAATTGTACTATGATGTTCTAGGGTACAACACACTGTAAAAGCAAAGCCCTCTGCAGAACTAGTACAATATTATGATGTCTAATTCACCTTATGATACCACTCTGTACCAAGTAAGCCCTGAAAAGAATTAGTATTGCACTGTGATTGATATCTATTATGCCAATTAGTGACAGCGCTTTGAAACAACAAAAGCCCTATGGAGAAACAGTTCTGTATTCTTGTGTCCAAGAGAATTTGTCACAACTTCTGACACAATCAATACCTGTACTAAATTAGTAATGCATTATAAATGTCTTAAGACAAAATGTGATGACATCCTGCAACAACAAAGGCCTCTACAGAACTAGTTTTGCATTATTCTAAGTCGCTTTCTGACAACACTCTGTAATGTAATAGCCCTGTATAGAACTAGAACTGAATTATGATGTTAGTCACTCTGTGACAAGACACCGCAACAACAAAGGACATTGAAGGACTAGTACTGTTTAGGAATGTCTTAAGACAATTTGTGATGGCACCCTGCAACAACAAAGCCCTGTGCAGAACTAGTTAGTTATGCATTACTGTGTCCAAGTCACTTTGTAACACCACACTGTAACAACAAAGCTCTGTACAGAGCTAGTACCACATTATAATGTTAATCTGTGTTAACACTCTGAACCATTACAGCTCTGTACTGAACTAGCATTGCATTATGTTGTCACTTTGTGACAAACTCTCTGACAACAAAACTGAGCAGAAAAAGAAGTTATGTACCTACCATAACGTTCCATGTTAGTTGTCTTCATCTCGCCTTCTTTTATGCTTGTTGGGATCGGAGCCAACCCTCAGCTCCGACTCGGCCATCTTCTATAGCTTGAGAGCTGTTTACTGGCTCGAGGCTACCCCTTATCCCATGATGCCTAGCGCTAGCTACCAAGATCTCGTTTGTAATAGCTAACCCCAGACATATCAAGAATAATCTGACCAAACTAACAGGTTGGGCATATCTGTTATACTCTCTAAATCAGTAGAGGAAGCAAATCAGAAAATGCTCAGCTGGTGAAATCTAAATTCCTCTCAGTCCAATAGGACAGGGGGATGGAGGGGGGATGCAAGAAAGAAGGCGAGATGAAGACAACCAACATGGAACGTTATGGTAGGTACATAACTTCTTTATGTTAAGTTGTCTATCTCGCCCTCGTTTCTTGCTTGTTGGGACAGCGTCCCTAGCACCTATGATCCTGGGTGGCTCATTGGAACAGACTCTTCAGAACAGTGGGACCAAAGTTAGCTCTATTCCTGGAGGTCATATCTAACTTGTAATGAGAAATAAAGGTATGAGGATTTGCCCATGTGGCTGCGGCACAAATAGAGTCCAGGGGTAACCTAGATTGGAAGGCTACAGAAGTAGCTAAAGCCCTAGTAGAATGCCCTTTTGGTTTGGCAGCCAATTCTTTGTTTCTTAGTTGATAAATGAAGGTGATAATGTGAGACAACCACCTAGACAGGGTCACTTTGGAATCTGGGAGACCTTGTTTACCCCCAGCATAGGAAAGGAAGAGTTGATCCGACTTCCTTATATCCTTAGTTCTGTGCAGGTAAAAACGCAATTGTCTATGCACATCCAAAAGGTGTAACTTGTATTCTGCCTTGTTGGTGTACTTAGGGAAGAACACTGGAAGGTCTATGGATTGGTTTAGATTTTCTGAACACACTTTAGGAAGGAAGGATTAGTTCTCAGTGCTACCCTATCCTTGTGAAAAACTAAGTATGGAGAACGAACGCTTTGTGCTTGAAGTTCCGATACACTTTTGGCTGAAGTAATAGCTACCAGAAAAAGAGTTTTCCAAGATAGAAACTTAAGGGAGCATGAAGCCGCAGGTTCAAAAGGGGGCATAATCAAGGAAGTTAATACCAAATTAAGGTCCCAAGGAGGAGGAGGATCTCTCACTGGGGGTCTAAGGGGATTAGTCCCTCTAAGAAAGGCTTTACACAGCTTATGAGACATGCTATTTAGATTAGCAAAGCCAACATGATAGTTAGAAATGGCTGCTAGTTGAACCCTGACTGTGGCAGAAGCGGACCCAGAGTGAAAAAGATCAGTTAGGAATTCTAAGATCTCATGAACTGGGGCTGAAAAGGGATCCATGTTCCTAGCCTCTGCCCAATAAGAGAAACGTTTCCATTTACTAGCATACGTTTTCCTAGTAGCTGATTTGTGAGAGGATACAATAATATCACGCACAGCTGGGGAGATGCTGGGAAGCCTGGCTAGGGTCGGAACTGGATCAACCAAGCTGTGAGCTGGAGGGTCTGGAGGGATCGATGCAGCTCTCCTGATTGATGAATCAGCAGGTCTGGAATAGGATCCAGGGCTGCTCGAGGAGATAACGGTGCAGGAACGGAAACCAAATCTGTTGAGGCCAGTAAGGAACAATGAGGATCATTTTGCAACATAAAAGTGGCTTCCTGTATGAGTTTGGATACAAAAGGAAAGGGCGGGAAGGCATAAAAAAGTCCCTGAGGCCAATCGTGGACTAGAGCATCTCTGGGAGGATGACCGGGAAGAGGTAGAAGGGAGAAATAGTTACTGCATTTGGTGTTGAAGGGGGTTGCAAACAGATCGCAGCAAGGCTGTCTCCATTTGCGGAAGATGATATCCGCAACTACCTGATTCAGAGACCACTCGTGAGGCATGAGAATAGCTCTGCTGAGCCTGTCCGCTATGACATTGGATTTCCCAGGGATGTGCGTTGCAATCAGAAATCATTGGGAGGAAATCGCCCACTGCCAGAGTCTGAGTGCTTCTCGACATAGGGGGTAGGACCTGGTTCCGCCCTGCTTGCTGATGTACCACACTACTGACATGTTGTCCGTTTGAATTGCAATTGTCCCAGGAGGGAGTGAGCTCTGAAGTGCTTGCAACGCTAGAAGCACGGCTCTCATCTCCAAGACATTTATGTACAGATGGTACTCGTGAGGTTGCCATGTGCCTTGGACTGTCCTGCCCTGATAATGCCCCCCCACCCCATCAGTGAGGCATCCGTGGTCACTGTGGCAACTGGAGGGGGTAGAATGAATGATCTGCCCAGAGACACTAGCAGGAAGACCATCCACCAGGAAAGGTATGTTTTGCAAGTTTCTGTAATTATAATCATGTGGGACATGGGGAGTTGTTGAAAGGACCACCGTGTGAATAAAAGCCACTGCAGGATTCTCATGTGAAAGCGGGCTAGAGGTATCAGAATAATTGTTGTGGCCATAGAACCCAGAGTTTGAAGGACCAACCGGGCTTGTACCTTTTTGCATTGCATCAGGATATGAACTTGCTGCCGAATTGTGGACACCCTGTCCGGCGGTAGTCTTGTGGACATGCTTCTTTTATCTAGATCTGCTCCTATATAGGTAATAGATTGACAGGGCAACAAGGCAGATTTTTCAAAATTTATGGTAATGCCTAACTGGGCACAGAATGCAACTGTATAATCCCTGGCTTGAAGAAGTTGATGCCTGGTAGTAGCAGTAAGGAGCCAGTTGTCTAGATAAGGAAACACCTGGAATCCTTGACGTCTCAGGTGAGCCGTGACCACTGCCATACATTGGTGAACACCCTGGGGCTGTGGTGAGACCAAAGGTAAGAGCTCTGAACTGATAATGACTGGCTCCCAACCGGAAGCGAAGGAATCTCCTGGAGCGCCTGTTCATCTTGATGTGGTAGTATGCATCCTGGAGATCTATTGAGCACATCCAATTGTCCTGACCCAAAAAGGGTAGAATGGACTGAAGCGTGACCATTCGAAACTTTGTTCTTTGAACAGACTTGTTTAGTCTGCTGAGATCCAAAATTGGTATCCAGTCCCCTGTCTTTTTTGGTACCAAAAAGAACCTTGAGTAAGTTCCGGATCAGAGTTGGTCTGCTGGGACTTCCTGAATGACTTTTTTCCTAGCAGTCTTGAAATTTCTATGACTGCTTGGGCCCTCAGATTGGGTGGAACATCTGGGGGGGGGATTTGTTTGATGATAGGGGAGACTGGAAGAAGGGAATTACGTAGCCTCCGGATAGGATTGATTGTACCCATTTGTCTCTTGTAATGTCTTGCCAGGCTTTTGGGTACAGTGAAAGTCTTCCCCCGACTGCCTCCAGAGGCAGGCAGTCGGGCAACCCTTCAGGGGTGCTGGAAGGGCTTGTCAGAGAACGATTCTCTGCTGCCCTGGTTCTGCGGACCCCCTCTGCCTCGAGGGTGGCGTCTGTTGTTGTTATTCCTTCCTCTGCCCCTGGAGGAAAAATCACTATGTGCATCAGGCAAGGCTTCCTGGGATTTCCGAAACCACATTTTTCCACTCTTCTGACCTTTGGGATATGGTCTGGAAGGAATGGAAAAAAGTACAGTTTTGTACCTACCATAAATGTAGATGTCCGATAGGTATGCATCTGCAGTCCTAACATATGGGTTGTCCTGCCTCAGGCAGCCCTTCGGTCGGCCGGATTCCAAAGTCTGGGTCTGGCCTCGGCTGATGTCGCACTTCACCCGACATCATAACTGCTGTGGTATAAAGGCATCAGCCGACACCATTTTCCTCAGTGTTTCTTGCCCCAGATGCCAGGTGCCCTCTAGGAAGGCTAAATTTGGATAAATGCAAATAATTCCAAGCAGTAGAGAGCAAAAATTATATATATATATATATATATATATATATATATATATATATATATATACACACACATATATACAAAACAAATACACCATAATAATTTCCCTCAGCTAGCTAAAAGAGGGATAGATACCCTAGGAATACCACAGAGGGGTAGGAGGGTGGGTAATCCTGACTGCAGATGCATACCTATCGGACATCTACATTTATGGTAGGTACAAAACTGTACTATGTCCTTCAAGGATGCATCTGCAGTCCTAACATATGGGTAGAATACCATAGCCAAACTGGGGGAGGAGGCACTAAGATAAAGATGGTGTAGTCAAGATCCCTTGCAACACAGCAGTTGCAAAACCTGCTCGGGATCTGGAGTATAAAGGAAGGTTATAATGCTTGGCAAATGTATGCACGGAGCTCCAAGTAGCAGCTTCTAAAATGTCTTTGGTAGCCACTCCTCGTAGGAAAGCTGTAGTGGTGGCTGTAGCTCTTGTGGAATGAGGTCTGATATTTTCAGGAGTTGTCTTTCCATGAAAAGAGTAGCAAAATCGGATGCAATTTCCTATCCATTTTGAGATTGTCTGTTTTGAAATTGCTTTTCCTTGCATTCCTGTTGCATATGCTACCAGAAGTTGGTCAGTTTTTCTGTTGGTCTTAGTCCTGTCCAGATAGTAGCGTAATTGTCTGTGCACATCCAAGGTATGTAGCAGTCTTTCCCCCCTGTTCTGTGGGTTGGGGAAGAATGTAGGTAAATGAATCGCTTGGTTCAATGAGACTCTGGAGACCACTTTTGGCATAAAGGTAGGGTTGGTTCTCAGAGACACTCTATCCTGATGGAAGATAAGGAAGGGTTGTACTGCCATTAATGCCTGTAATTCAGATACCCTTCTTGCTGAAGTGATTGCTAGCAGGAAAGCAGTTTTCCAAAACAAGAACTGTAAATCTGCTGTTGCTGCTGGTTCAAAAGGGGGAAGTGTTAACTTTTCCAGCACAAAGTTGAGATCCCATGTAGGTAAAGGTGGTTTCCTTGGAGGCTTTACGTTTCTGATTCCTCTCAAGAACTGTCTGAGTAGAGGATGAGAGAAGACAGGAGGGTCCATGTTGTATTCTGCTGAGATTGCTGATGCATGAATCTTAATGGAGGAGTAGGACAGGCCATTGTGGAACAGTTCTGCTAAGTATTCCAGGATGTGTGCTATGTTTGCCAATGAGACATTTTCTCCCTTTGCTGCACTCCAAATGAGGTATCTTTTCCATTTGGCTGAATAAGTTTTCCTTGTGGAGGGTCTGCGAGCCTCCAGGATAATGTCCTTAACCCTCTGAGATAAATCTGGGTTATTTTGTTTTATGCAATATTCCAAGCAGCCATCTGCAGTGTTTTCAAGTTTGGATGTAGGATCTTGTAGTTGTTCTGTGTTAGAAGTAAGGGACATAGAGGTAGAGGCCATGTGTGTGTCCGAGACATGCTTCTCAGTAGCGGGTACCAATGTTGCCTCGGCCAGTCTGGAGCTATCAGGATTACCCTTGGCTGATCCTCTTTGATCTTCAGTATGACTTTGTACATCAAAGGAAGAGGTGGGAATGCATATGCTGTCAGGTTTTTCCAGCTGAAGGAAAGGGAGTCCACCCTCCAAGCAAGTGGGTGGTATGCTCTTGTGCAGAATTTCTTCAATTGGTGGTTGTGTGGGGAGGCGAACAGGTCTATCTCTGGTAGTCCCCATTTCTTTGTTATGGTTTTGAAGATGTCTGGATGCAGCATCCATTCGTGAGCATCCGTGGTAGTTCTGCTTAAGGTGTCTGCTAGTGAATTTTCTTTTCCTGGTACAAATCTGGCCTGAAGTTGAATGTTGAGATTCAGGGCCACATTCCACAGGTCCATTGCCATCCGGCATAGAGGATATGAGTGTGTACCTCCCTGTTTGTTGATGTACCACATGACTGTGGTATTGTCCGTCCTTATCAGCAGGTGACCTTGTTGAAGGAATGGTCGGAATGCCTGGATTGCATGTTTCACTGCCAGCATCTCCTTTAGATTTATGTGTAGATTCAGCTGGTCTTGGGTCCATAGGCCTTCTATGCACTTGTCCACCATGTGTGCCCCCCAGCCTAGGTCTGAGGCGTCCGTGGTGATGGTCTGGTTTGGATGAGGTTTGTGGAAAGGCAGTCCTCTGTTCAACTGACAGGCCTGAGCCCACCACTGGAATTCTTGCTTCATGCATGGAATTATTGGAATCTGGGCTTCTAGACTGTGCTTGTGTTGAGACCATACATTCCTTAGGTACCATTGCAACTTTCTCATATGCAGCCTGGCATGCGGAATCAATATTATGCAGGATGCCATGTAAACCCAGGGCTTGCAGGACTTTCCTTGCAGTAAGCTGAGTTTGTGTTGTTAATGTCATGAAATATATTGGTAGTTGCTTTTGTTTTTCTTCTGTGAGAAAAGCCATCTGAGTTGATGTATCCAGTTCTGCACCCAAGAATGTTATCCTTTGGGATGGTACTAGTCTTGATTTTTGCATGTTGACTGTGTATCCCAAGGCTTGCAACAGTTGTATGACCTTTTCCAAATCTTTTGTTAATTTTGCCTTGTTGTCCGCTTGTATTAGGCAGTCGTCCAGGTATGGGTAAATTTGAATTCCCTGATGCCTGCAATGAGCAATTACTGATGCCAGGCATTTCGTGAATACTCTGGGCGCAGTAGATAAGCCAAAGGGCAATGCTGAGAATTGATAATGCTCTGATCCTGCAAGAAATCTGAGGTGTCTTCTGCAATCTGGTCGTATAGGGACGTGCAGGTATGCCTCCTTGAGATCTAGAGTCACCAGCCAAGACTCCTTGCCCAGCATGGGAAGAAGTTGCTGGAGGGTCAGCATTTTGAATTTTGGAACAATGAGGCATGTGTTCAGAACGGACAAGTCGAGAATAGGTCTCCATTGATTTTCTTTTCTTGGTACAAGGAAAAGCCAGGAGTAAAATCCTTGGCCTTGTTCCAAAGGTGATACCTTTTCTATAGCTCTCATCCTTAGTAAGTTGTTAATTTGTCTTAGAGCTTCTGTTTTTTGGCTTGGTGGTAGGTTTGGCATTCCTCTCTTTTTTGGTAGAGTGTGGAAGTGAAACCTGTAGCCTTTGTCTATTGTTTGTAAAGTCCATTTGTCTCCTGTAATGTAATGCCAGTTGTGGGAAAATAAAGCTAGTTTTACGCCCAAGGGTGCTTCCAATTGTTCCCTGGTAGGCGGAATCAGAGCCAAGTCATTGTGTCTGCCCTGTGGAAGTGGTTGTAGTTGAATCTGTGGCAGTACTTCTCTGGTTGGTAGGTTGCCACTGACGTCCCCTGTAGGCACCCCTGGATTGACCTCTGCCTCTTGGGCGTCTATTTCTGCCTCTCTTTGCTCTGGAGGTGTCTGGAAAGGACCAATTCTTCGAAGGCCAATTTCTGCTAAACCTCTGAGGTTGGACCTGTAAGAAATCCTTGACTGTTTGGACAGATTTTGCTTTTTCCTCCACCTTCTTTAGAACCTCCTGTGCAGGGGAGCCAAACAAACTTTGTTTCTCCATAGGAGCATCTAGGAGTTTTGACTTAACATGGTCTGGTAAGGATTGTTCTTTTAACCAGGCATGCCTTCGAATCACTGTTCCAGTCATAGCTGATCTAAAGGAAGCCTCCAGTGCATCATAGCCACATTTTAAGAAATGGTTACTGACCTGCTGAGAGTTATGTACCAAATCCTGAAGGGACTTGCGGTCTATAGGTTCAGGAGAGGACAGTTTTTTATTTAGCTGGTCTAACAAAAATTCCTGGTACTGAATCATGTGAAATTGACAGTTTAAGGCCCTGGCCGAAAGAGTAGCAGAAGTATAAACCTTTTTACCCCATCTCTCTAATGCTCTAGATTCCCTTTCAGAGGGGAGAGGATTTTGGCAGAAGCAGCTGCCACAGCTTTAGGGCCCTGTGAAATGGTTTCAGGATCTGCAACAGGAGCCTTATACAAATGGTAGTGTGTGTCCGGGACCCTGTAATATCTGTCAGGCTTGGCAGGGGCCGGAGGAAGAGAGTCAGGGGCAGTACAGGCATCATTATATGCATCATCAACAACTGTTAGTACTGGAGGAATGGCTAAAGGCCTATGCTGTGGTAAGTGTAAGAAAGTCCTTAGCCTTTTCCTTGAATCTGAAAAATCCTGGCCCTGCCATTGAAAGTGTTCCCTCATAGCATGTAAGGTTTCCCCAAAAGAAAATTCTTCAGGAGGAGAGGCAGAAGGAATGGAATCTTCTGCATCGGAATCCTCATAAGGAGAGTATGGGCTTTCCTGAGGGTCTGGGATATCTGAGTCATCCGAGGAATAATCTGTAGAAACAGGTTCCGGGGGTTCAGTCCTAGGCCTCTTATCTGGAGGGGGTTGAGAGGCCCTGTCTGGGTGAGGTTGGGATCCCCTGATCAAAGAAATGAGATCCTCAGCCAGGCTGAGCAGTTGAGAACTAGAGGTAGGCCTGTGTGAGGGAGTTTTAGCAGGTAAGGCCTTAGAAGATTTAGCTGCTTTAGCCCTAGAAAAAGCCTTGATAGACATAGATGCAGGGGGTCTAGCAGCCCCACGTGCAGGGGTAGATGTGTCTAAAGGAATAGTATCTGACAAATCCTGGGTGCTAGCATCTGTAGGGGCAATTTCAGTAGCCGATTCAACCATGCTCTGTGAAGCCTCGGCTATCGGAGGCCTGCTTTCGGCCGAAAGAAGAACCGAGGACTCGGTTGCAGCCGAAACCAAGACACTCACGGTCGGCCTAACAGTGGTTTCAGCCGAAACCGCGGACCGCGAGTGTCGGTCCTTTTCCTTGCGCTTTTTAGCTAATTGTGTAGTCGGAGTCTCCGACGGCATTTTGTATGCAAAAGCGGGACCAAAAAACTCCTCTGCAAACTCCGACCGACGTCTAAGCGTCCGTCGGTTGAAGGAAGCACAGGCTAAACAAGCTGATACGTCGTGGTCCGGGCCTAAACAAGGAAGGCAGTAAGAGTGGAAATCCTTATGAGGTATTTGTTTCCCACAAGTTAAACAATTATTTACTTTGTCTGACATCGGCTGAGGCAAGAAAGAGTCCCCAACGGGGTACTTAGCTTTTTAGAAGTCTTCGGTAGTAGAAATCTCTGGATCTGACCGACCGGCACTTGCGAACAGCTTCGGCTTCGGGCACCGCTCGGCAAGAAAGACTGAGGAAAATGGCGTCTGCTGATGCCTTTACACCACAGCAGTTATGACGTCGGGTGAATTGCGACATCAGCCGAGGCCAGACCCAGACTTTGGAATCCGGCCGACCGAAGGGCTGCCTGAGGCAGGACAACCCATATGTTAGGACTGCAGATGCATCCTTGAAGGACATCGGACTCCCACGGCAGAGAGAGTCTTGCCTTCCTGTTCACACCTAGTGAGAGTGTCCTTCACCTGTGGTCCAAAGAGAAATGAACCGTCAAAGGGGGTGTTGGTGAAGGATGCTCTAAAGGGCTCCGCAAAATTACACAACCGCATCCATGCGTGTCTCCGAAGGGCCATGCCTGTGCCTGCGGCTCTACTCGCACTATCGGCTGCATAGGAAAGGAGCCTCATGGAGGAGCTAACCACTGAATTAAGGGTCGCCAGCTGAGTAGCTACTTTAGCTTGAACTCCCTTCAGCTGATGGATCTTGGAGGGTACCTCCAAGCTCTTTTGAGAGATCCCTCTAAAGCCTGGTAAAATGGCACAAGTAATTCAGTGACCTCATGGAGAAGGTCGCTGAAGCAAACATTCGCGTCCCATATCTGTCCATAGTCCTAGACTCCTTGTTAGGGGAATGGACAGAGGAAGAAGTCTCTGCTAATTCCTTTAGTGGCCGCTGCTACCAGCAGGGCATCCACAGGAACACCCTTTGTAAGGAACTGTTTGTCAGGGGATGCAGTAATAAATTTGCCGGGCTTCCTCGTGGGTTGGTTCCACTGTGTCCGGGGCTGACCAAGCCCTTCGAGCCACCACAGACATTAGTGGATCGAATGGGGGAGACACTCAGGAAGTGGAAGGGTGAGAACCAAATGAATCCAGGAATACGGATTCATCCTTAGTAGGGGCTAGGGCAGTCAAGTTCCCCCTCTGCCTAAGCATTTCTAGGATGTCCGAAAAGGAAACATCTTCAGAGGGGGATCTCGGGGACCTTTCCGATTCATCCAAATCCATATCTGAAGTGACAGAACCAGGGGAGTCAATGTGCTTCCTCTTGCACTTCCTCTTCCGAGGGGCCTCCTCCGAATGATTAGGGGAGGCCTCGGAAGAAGAGGAAACACCCAGTGGGGTGCTCTGGAGCGCTGGTTCCCCGTGCTTGGGGTCTGGAGGAGGGACAGAGTTTGACGCAGGTACTACAGGGGACGGAGTCAGTGGGGTTGAACGTGATACTGACTCATGGGCCAGTACACTCCTCATGACATCGAAGGCATCCTTGCCACGATACAAAGGAGGATCCGGCTCCGAGGAAACTGGAATCCTCCTCTGCACCGAGGGGGACGGCTCTGAGGCCGATGTAGGAGCTGAGCTCACCTGCGCCGAAGCTCCGAGAGTGAGAACGGGGTCGGACAAGGGTCCGATGCCACTCGCCCCCTTGGAGCCGACAAGGGAGTCTCGGCGCCCAGATCCCTCGACGGAAGGTAGCATCGAGGGGATCGGAGCTGATGATGGAACTGAAGGGGGAATCTTTATCGGTTCCATGATTCAAACCCCAACAAACTCCGGCTCAGAGGAGTCGGAGGAGGAACATCAATTGAAGCAGATGGAGCAGACACCTGTTGACTAGGGCTGGATAACATTTTGGCTAGTGCCTGTGATTTCAACAATCTTCTGACCATTCTCTCCACGTCGTGGTCTGACAGTATAGAAGACTGAGAGGAGTGGGAGGATTTATGACTGCGGTCACTTTGCAAGAAGGGAGACAGAGTGGCCGAATGTATTGACTCTAAAGATGGGGACCTCGGTCTCTTGTGGGTCCGAGACGGCTCTGACGATACTGGTGGAGCCGACTGGGAAGCAGCCTCCTCGGTTCCAGCCGGAACTGAGGTAGTTGGTAATGTATGGACCAATGACGGGAGCTGGGAGACGACGATTTGGTCGGTTTAGAAGATTTCACCAGTTGAGCCTTGGCTGGTGAATCCTGGGGCTTATGGAGACCCCTTAAAATCAACTTATTTTTGCACTCCTGCAGAACCCTTGGGCTGAATGCGTGGCATACAGAACAAGAGTCCTGCAGGTGCACTGCGCCTAAGCAATAGACGCAAGAAGTGTGCCCATCTGTCAGAGACATTTTCTGACAGCATGAGTCACACTTCTTGAATCCAGATACTTTAGATTCTTTAGACATCTCTACAGAAAAAAAACTTTGGCCAAAAGCCCAAACAACAAAAAACTATAAACACTAATCTATCCCAAAAACAAGAAAAACTACAGTGAAAAGTAATTTATTTATTTTTTTTAAATAGGAAGCCTCTAACTTAAACGGCTACCTATAAATTAAAGGAGACTAAACTAAAAGAAACGCTACAATAAGAAGGGAAAAACGGGGGGGGGGATAACTCTCTAACTTAAACAAGTTCTTAGAGAAAATTCAATACACTAAAAACTACAATCTAGTTAATATGTCGAAAGACTAAACTTATTAAAATATATCAAATATATCCCCTAAATAGCTAGAAAAAGTATTTAACTTACTACAGCCTGAGCCAGTAATAACAAACCTCGCAGCTGAAGCGACAAACGAGGTCTGGGTAGCTAACGCCAGGCATCATGGGATAAGGGGTAGCCTTGAGCCAGTAAACAGCTCTCGAGCTATAGAAGATGGCTGAGTCAGAGCCAAGGGTTGGCTCCGATCCCAACAAGCAAGAAACAAAGGCGATATAGACAACTTAATATCTAGTATTTTGTAATGATCATATCAAACACAAGACACCTGAGTCACAAACTTTTTAAGCCTTGCCAATACCCACCTGCTCATGCTGGACCCCTCCCCTTTTCTCAAGAAGGGTAAGCAGCAGTCTCTTGTGATGTATAATGCTTGCAACTAAAATTATGTCAATATGGTTTGTTTTCATTTACATAAATATACAATTGCCTGTGTCATACATGATAATTTAAGAAAAATGTTTCTTGTTTAAAAAAACAAAAAGAAAGAAGGGAAAGCAGCTCAGCCCCAGAGTAAATTTATGGGTACCCATCCAACAATCCAAGTTTAAAAAGAAGGATAACAGGGTGGCAGTTTGTTTGCCTTACTCTGTCTAGAGGTCAGGTAGATGCTGGATAACAAACAGGGCTCTCCTGTGCATTGTATTAATGTGCTATGTGCAGCAGGACATTTAAGTCCTAGCTCAAGGACTACAAGAGCCATTTGACTTGAAAAGTTACAGGAGATCTAAGTGTTCCGAATCCCTAATGGCATTTAACACAAGATATAGATCACACTTCAAGGTAGTACAAGGATGGCACTAAAATTTGTTTTTGATAACACATGGACTTTAGGCCTACAATCTTCTTGGATTGTAGGCCCTGAATCTTCTGCATGTTTAACGCATTTAAAAAAATATACAAAACAAAGGGGTGCTGTATTTAATATTAAGTCAGAGCTAGTACTACATTATGATGTCAGCTACTTTGTGGCAACACTCATAGGTAGGTACTAGGCTATCTGCCAGAGGGCATTTATAAGCCTAGCCAGTGTGTGTCGGCTTTCTCCGCCCCACTGATTAATTAATTGATCCTCTGTTAAGCAGAGTCAAGGAAGTGATCCCAGGGGTGTATTTTCTGTTATCCATCCACTTATCAAGGTTTCTCTTGAAGAATGTTAGTGAGGGGCTCTACCTAATGTAGTTTGGAATTTTGTTCCAAAGCATGGGGAGTCTCTGACAGGAATCTATCCCTCCAGCATGTTCTATTTATTGCTGTGGTGTGGTTTAGCTCACTAGAGCGCGTGGCTCGCAGTGACTTGGATTTCTTTAGGTGGGGCATGTCTATCAATTCTGAGTTGGACATGGCTTTGTAAGTCAGGCAGAGATCACCTCTTAGTAAGCGATTTGCCAGAGTACAGCTGGAGTTTTTTTCAGTTGGGCTGCATAGGACATATGTTTGAGGCCAGTAATCCTCTTGGTGAGGTACTTTTGTGGTCTTTCCAGCTGTTGGAAGTGTCTTGTGAGCTACATCCCAAATGGGGCATTGTACTCTATGATGGGTCTGATGAGTGACGAGTAGAGGGGCACTATAACCTCTATTTCTAGATGTGAACCCTTTAGTAATTAGATGGGCCACATAGAAGGATTTACTAACTACTTTGGCAATATGATTGTCAAAGGAGAGATTACTATCTACCTGGGTCCCCAGATCTCTTATTACCTCTTCTGTATTAAGGGTGCTGACGCCTATGTGGTATAATTCGTGGGTGTTTTGTTTTACCCAAACGGGATGACTATGCATTTTTTGGCATTGAGCTTGAGGCCATGAGTTTGACACCAGGTGTCCGTCTAAGTAAGGCCCTTATGGAGGATGTCCGTGTCAGCCGGAGAGTCAATTATGGCTTCCAGTTTGCAGTCATCAGCGAACTTGGCTAGCCATAGTCCTCCTGTGTTTGCCTGTACTTCTGAGAAGTGTATATGCTGAACCGTAGGGGTCCCAGGACAGAGCCTTGTGGGACACCACTTG
This sequence comes from Protopterus annectens, assembly GCF_019279795.1. Classification (NCBI taxonomy): domain Eukaryota; kingdom Metazoa; phylum Chordata; order Ceratodontiformes; family Protopteridae; genus Protopterus; species Protopterus annectens. The sequence goes on along the minus strand of NC_056735.1, from coordinate 623,728,017 downwards.
TGACTGGTTTAGAGTCGGACCTGGAGCCCGCTATTCTTACCATGTGAGTTCTGTCTGTAAGCCAGTTGGCAACCCATCTCGTAACGTAGGGGTTTTATGTTCAGGCTGGTGAGTTTTTCTATAGTTCCAGAGTGGGGAATGGTGTCGAAAGCCTTGGCGAGGTCAAGGTAGGCTATTTGAACCACCTTTCCCTCGTCTATGGCCTTGGTGACTGTCTCAAAGAAGTCAACCAGGTTTAGTAGGCATGATCTGCCCTTAAAGCCGAACTGGGTTGGGTCAAGAGCTTGCAGGTTCCCAATGTCTTTGTTAATGGTTTCCATGATGATGCGCTCCATAGCCTTGCAGACCAGGCTAGTCAGGCTTATGGAGCGATAGTTACCAGGGTCAGTTGTGGTTCCCTCTTTTGTGGAGAGGAATAACCGTTGCTGAGCTCCATTCTATGGGCATGTGGCCTGTGGAGAGGCTGAGGTTGAACAGCGTGTTTAGGTGGGGGGTTAGTTCGTTCTTTAGTTCGTGCAAGATGCAGCCTGGGACACCATCTGGCCCCATTGACGCTGTGTTTTTGGCTTTTGAAAGGGCTGTTTTCACCTGATTTCTGAGACACTACACTTTTCCGGTATTGTTGTGGGCCCTTTTAAAGGTGAGAGGGGGGAGAAGTTTCAACTGAATCTATCTGCCAGGATGTTGGCAATATCAGTAGGTTCAGTATATTTTGTGCTATTTTACACTAGTTCAGTGCATATCTGTGAATTGCCACTTAGATTCTTAACATAGCTAAAGAAGGCTTTGTGGTTATCTTTTGAATCCTTGGATATTTTTCTTTCGAAGTTAACCTTGGATGATTTCATGAGGGACCTTAGTTTCTTACTGATACTAGGCAGGGATGTCTTTTCTTCTTGGGATTTGCTTTTTTTCTGAACTAGTTTCCTCCTCCTATTGTATAGCCTGTTTATGGCAGGGGTCTACCACACTGGTTTCCTTCTCTTACAGGAGTGAGTCTTGGTTTTGCTAGGGATGGCATAATCCATGCATCCTTACAGGTGCTCACAGAGTGCATTTGTAAAGGTTTCTGCATCTTGGGCAGCATTACCCTTTAGCGTGGGGGCTGTGAAACTTACCACCTCTGTCTTAAGTAAGGTGAAGTTTGTTTTAGAAAAGTTTTTTACTGTGGTTTCCTTAGTTGGGGGTGGTGGTGGGGTGTGGACATCCAGAGTGATTAGTTTATGGTCTGATCTAACCAGTGACGGGTTGACCTCCGGTGTGGAACACCTGTTGCCCATGTTGGTGATGACCAGGTCCAATATGTTTTCATCTCTGGTAGGGGAGTTTACCAGCTGATCCAGGGCGTTTGAGTTGATGAATTCCAGGAAGTGCTGGGCCTGGGAGTTTGTACTAGAGTAGTTTTCCCAGTGAATGGTAGGGTAATTGAAATTGTCCAATATCAGGGTGTTCGGTAGGACCTTCATGTTTTCCAGTGTCTCCAGAAAGGTGGAGTGGTGGTCCTGGTCATGGAGGGTGATCTGTAGCAGGCCACAATTTGCATTGTAGATTTGCCCGATGTTAGTTGCACATGGATGATCTTAGCGGTATCATGCTGCGCCACTAACCTGGAGGTGTAGGTATCCTTGATGAATATGGATACACCCCCTCCTTTTGTGTTTCGGTCTGTGTTCTGTGGCCAAAACGTGTGGTATGAGTTGTAGCCCGGTCGTGCTGGGGTGCTCTCTGGATCCTTGAACCAGGTTTCAGTTACTGCACAGATGTTGATGTTCTCCATACTGAGGAGTGCTTCGAACATGTGCACTTTGAGGTTTAAACTCCTGGCGTTGAGTAGCATAACCCTCAGTTTTTTGTTTATTGTGCTGTTTAAGGAGGTGGGTTTGATTTTTGAGCCTTGCCTAAAAAAGGCACTATGGGGGCAGCAAGAGTCTTGGCCAGTATTCGAAAGCCTAGGGGGTGACAGGTGCAAGCCATCTCTTGCAAAGCAACGCAGCTTGTCGAGCATGTCGTCCCAGGCTGACAGACACTGGATCCCCTTTGAATGACACCAGAAGCTTAGCCAATTGTTGAAATTGATAGTTTTTTTCTTTATAATGAGGTATCATTCTTGGTGAGGGCAGGATGCTACTCAGGGTCAGGGTCATACCAGCCAGCCTGGGCTACATGATCATAGAGCTCTTCCATGTCTCTTTTCATGTAGTCCAGGGAGGTACGTCTCAGGTCATTCACACCATACTCTATAACAAGAAAGCTCTGTGCAGAAATAGCGTTGCATTACCATGTCTAAGTTATTTTGTCAAAACCTCTGAAACAGCAAAAGTCCATTGCTAAACCAATACTACATTACTAAGGCAATCTGTTAAAGCACTCGATAACAACAAAGTCCTGTGCAGAATAAGTTCTGCATTACCATGTCTAAATCACTGTGACAACAACAAAGCGCTAGAACTAGAAATTATTATGATGTCACTTTGGGCCAACACTCTGTAACAACAAATCCCTTTGCAGCATTACTAGTGTGTTATGATTATATAGGGTCATAGGAAATGCATGGCAATTGCGTCACAAGACTGTTCATGTCTTACAAGTACCCACCCTCATGCTGCCGCCGCCACCCCCTTCTGAAAAAGGGGAAAGCAAGTCAGTACTGAATTAAGTTTATGGGTACCTATCCAAACTACAAGGTTTAATTTGAAGGATGGTGGGTTGTCATTTTGTTTGTTCCAGAAGTCAGGTAGATGTTCACCAATACATTTTTTTCTGTAATGCATTGTTTTTATGTCCTGGTGGAGATTTACATCCCCTGTCCTGGTGTTAGAGGAGCTGCCTGACTTGCAAAGTTAAAGGAGATCAAGTTGGATGGGGTCTCTAATGGTGCTTAACTCAAGTCATAGATCACCCTGCAACAGCCTATAAGAAATAGAGTACAGGGATAGAGCTTCAAGCCTTCCTAGTAGTTTAGGGACTTGAGGCCTATAGTCTTCTTGTTAAGGAACCACTGAGCTTTTCAACTTGCTTAATATGTCTATAAAGGCATATCCCAAACAGGGCAATGTACTCAATAATTTGTCTAATTGTAGCTGCAGAGAGACAGAGAGATAGAAAGGAAACTTCTCTTCACCTGGATAACATACATTTAGATATCAGTTGTGCTAAACAGAAATACTTTACTGTTGTTGTTTGTCTTTCAGCTTTTCCCAGTAAGGGGTCACCACAGCGGAACTCCGGACCGCTAATGATTGGCAGTAGATTTTTACAAAACGCTGAGGTGCCAGCTCGACGCCCAACCTTCAACGAAGGCACGCCCATTTACGCACGCATGTCTTTCGTACGCTACCCAACCATGGGGAGGACATGCAGACTCCACACAGAAGGCACTCCCCAAGCCCAGCCGAGAATCGAACGGGCGAACCTCTTGCTGTGAGGTAACAACTCTACCGCCGTACCACCGTGGCATGTTATGACAAGGTAAACAAAGGAGAGGGGAAATACTGACTATAGTTTCACGATCCCCGACTATATTATCATTTTCAAGTAGCGTACTGAGCCGTTCACCAAATGTGAAATACCACACCTCTTGATGATTAATGTTAGCCATTTTCCTTACACCATTTGTTTATGATGTTTAGCTATAACTGTAATGAATAGGTATCAAGACAGACATTTGACAATCATACCCAGTTTTCAGATATCTGTGACCATTTTTGTAGAGGGCACTCTGTAATAATAAAGACCCATATAGAACTAGTAAAGTATTATGATACTTACATCACATTCTGACACTAAGGTGTAATAAAGACCTGTGCAGGCAGTGCAGTACAAGTATGGTATCAGTCACTTTGTGACAGCATTCTATAACCATAAAGCCTTGTGCACACAGCTCTCAACTTCCAAACATGAAAAATCATACAACTGACTATTAAAAATTGTAATACATGGCCAAAAAAGGGGACCACCCTCTCAACAGTAAGAAAAGGACCAAAAACAGTCTTTTTATTTTAAAACACTGCAGTTTTATACAAACTACTCTTGCTGCTACAATCCTATGACTTATGCACAGCTTACAGTGCTGTATTTTGGGGTTTCTAGCTGCAGTGTGCCGAATGGACCAACAGCACAATGAAGTTAGTAAAACAGTCAGACAGCACTCTTCTCTATGCTATTGGTCTGTTTTTCTAGACATATTGTGCTACTGGTCAGTTCAACAGACCAAAGCACAGTGTAGCAAAAAGCTCACGGTGAGTTCTATCCTCAGTTTTGTCTTTTGATGAGCTACTCTCTCACTGGACACACAGCTGAGCTTATGAAAAACCACAAATTGGAGACATCAAAAGGCAAATCAGAGCACCAGAACAAACATTAAAATGTATACTAAAATCTAAATCCTCACACCAAGTGCAGAGCAGTTGAGAGGTATGCCTGTGCAGAACTAGTACTACATTATGGTGCCCAAGTCAACTTTTGACATCACTCTAACAACAAAGCCCTGTACATAACAGGCATTGCATTATGAGGTGTACATCAGTTTGTGATGCCACTAAATAACAAAGTCCTATGCAGAACTGACAAGAACTTCACTAATCACTGCCTGAATAAATAAAACTGGATTATATCTTATAAGCACAAATCCAAAGGACTTGCCAAATCTAGTCGTAGTAGGTATAACGACAGACAAAACCAGTGTGTTTCCTTCTAACCTAGTAACACTGGAAAAAGTCAGTCGGAACAAGATCAAAATTATTTACAATACCTTTAATCCGGTTTAAATCCAAGTAACAGTAACTTTTTAACAGTAGTTTACTTAAGTGAATATTGCAAATGTGCCAGCAGAATACATACAGGAAAATGCAGGAATATGAAAACTCACCCTGTTTAACATGACAAAATATATTTAAAGAATTCACAGTCAAATTAGAAAAGGTACCTGCAAGAATGGAATGAAATCATCTTGTTCCAAATAATTGCATCCAGGTTTTGAAAGAAGACTCAAGAACTTTGCAGCCTCATCATGGCAAGTCTGTAGTATTCTGCAAATCAAATATGCAAAATTAATAAATGATATTAAATACTACAGGAATAATCTGGGATATAATCAAAAGAAACAACCCTGAATGTACACCATGCGTTTTAACTACGCACAGTAGCACTTCTACAAACTTCATGGCATACCTGTGATAGTCGCAGCTATGCTACACCATCTCTAAAACTCCCACATTCCAAGCCGTATCCCACTGTGCTGCTAATATTGAATACTGAAAATGAAATGCCTTGTCTTTTTTTTTTTTTTTTTTGTAAAAACTGTTGCCTTTGAGAATCAAAAAATACAGGTGCTTGTGTTCTACTAAAAAGGGAAAGAACTGGCAGCTGTTAAAATAAAAAGTCAGTGTGACCACTACTGTGTATGTTTTTTTTTTTGCTTGTTTGTTTTGTGGGAGCCAAACATGGGCCTGGAGATATTCAAGGAATTCACTAGCACTGTAGCAACTGGTTCCTTTTGGCAATTTTCTAGACTAGCAGTTTCTGTCACAATGTAAGTACATTGCAGTACTCCAAGAACACAGTCTGTTTACTGAGACTTTACGCAATATGGACAAACACATAAATGACAATTCACTACTCTCATTCCTAGAAACAACAAAGAGAGCACCAAAATTGGCAACTAGAATAAGTTTTCCATATGGCATCTGGCTATTCTGGAACAGGTCCAAACTGCAGAACTGAAAATAAATTACATGTAAAGCAATTTTATGAATTCAGAGAGTACAGCACCAGGAAAAATCCATATTGTAAAACTGACAAATTGTACAAATAGTAAGTAGTTCATTGAGCTGAAACCAATCACATTAAAGTGTTTTGTAGTACCAAATCCCAGAGACCCACAGGCCACCCACCCATGAAGACCTCTGTATAAACCAGTCCACAACCTACAGTAGCACACCCAAATACAGGTCTGTACAACATAGATATGCAATTTCCAAATGTGTCTGTATCCAGTTTGGTAGATATGGGCATCCTGAGACAATGTAGCAATTGCGTCATGTTCACAGACAATCATTTAATCCGTAAAATACAGACATAGTGAGAGATACGCATACACAACTTCGTGGGAGGCAAAAATCTTGCACACAAACAAGGCTGTCAAGAACACACACACACCGACCTGTGCTGAGGCACTAAAAAAGCAATCTTTCCAAACCTCAAAAGACCTCCTAAGGCTATAAAGGGTAATGCCTGTCCTTATCAAGCTCTAAAGCTCTCAACAAAAGCAGCACCCAACACACTGCACACACTCGTACACCCAGTGGAGCTCCAAGAGAAAGCCTACATGACAAGTCAACAAATTACCAAAGACTCTTGTCCTAGGGCATTCCATTGTACACCACACAGTTGCACCACTCGCCAAACTGAACAAGAACATATTTCCTTATCTGGAGCTAGGATCTGCCAAGTTATGGATGCACCCAAGTCACTACACCACATGTACCAGTATGATTCTATCATAGTCTATTTGGGTGTTAACCTGAGATATACTTCTCTGTACTATATGAAGAGAGACTTTGTCGATCTCTCTGAATGTGCGTCTCAGGCAGGTATGTGCCTTGCACTGAGCAGCACTCTACCCTCACAAAGGATGATGCCACTTGAATAAAAGATGACGGACTTCAATAATTAGCTAAGATTATGGTGATTTCCAGGGGGATTCAATATTTAACAGCATGGGAGGACATGGTTAACGCACCACATTGATTTGCAAAGGATGGTCTACACCCGTCTCCCCTAGGCTTTTGAATATTGGCCAAAACTTTATTCATCACCTTAGAGCCTTTTTTAGGCAATGCCAAACTGACAAACCAACCGGCACAATAAATAAAACCCAAAGAAACCTAAAGGTGTTTCAGTTCAATGCTAGGAGCCTAACCAAAAAAGTCCACACCCTACAAGATCTCCTCACTTTGAAGAATATAGAGATCTGTGCCACTAATGAGAGTTTAAATCACAAAAAGTAATCTGGCAGTGCAACGCTTCATTGCCTTCAACACATTTAGACCAACAGCTGCACAGACATGGACAAATGGTGGAGGAGTCAATCTACAGCAACAAGCATAATTCTGGTTAAACAGGACAAAGCCCTAGAATTTATCCATATGAAAATCACCATAGACAAAGCCCCATACCATATACTAGCAAGCTATAGGTTACCCTGTATGCCCCTAAAATCCTACAGCTCATACCTAGACCTACAGAAGACACTCGCCTTTAAACCAGACATCCTATTAATGGGAGATTCCCAGTCTATAGCAGGGTAGTTAAAATCTCCTATAAATAGGATAGCTGGTTTAAAGGTGAGGGTCTTCTGCATACAATGCCTCATAGTCACAGGCAAAATGATTTCTGGACTTTAACACAAATATCCTTCACCAGAGAGTGCACACACCCACCAGAGGTTCAAACATACTGGACCTGGTACTCACTAACATGGGAGAGCGCAGCACCCTCACCAGTGCCACGTCCTCAATGATGAGGTTGGACCACAAAGATGTCTCCTTTTAAATAAAAATCAACTTGGTAACCCCAGCAAAACCTCTAACAGTTAGGAACTATTCCAAAGCAAACTACATCCCATTAAGACATAGTTTATCAAAATTCAATGCCCCGCTTGAACCAGAGTTCACAACAACCTATGCAGAAGCGTTCATAGAGACCCTGTATAACCATGTCAATGTCTGTACAGAGGCTGCTGTACCTACTAGAAGCACAAAACAAACTCTAAAAACAAACCACACTGGTGGAATCCTAATCTTAATAGGGTATATAACAGAAGAAAAAAAAAATCACGGCTAAAATAAGGAAGCACAACTCCCATAATAATAGGAGCTCTCTAATTAAAGTAAGCAGGAAAGTAAGAGTACTAATTAAGTGCAACACCAATTACGAAGTCAAGATAGTCTCACAGGCTAAAGACAACCCACAAGGCCTTCTCTAGTTATGTCTGAAACCTCAAAGGTAGCACACATCAGTGTGCTGAACTGGTCGTCAATGGTGCCACCTTCACTGAGCAGAGTGATGTAGTGAATTTGCTGGCTGACAATTTCAGCTCAAACTTCACTCTCCAACCCCCCCCCCCCTCACCTCCATCCATGAAATAGCTACTAGCATAACCCCCCCCCCCAACTATTAACAGGCAGCAGGTCCTGGTGGCACTCAACAAAGCCAAAAATACAGCATCAATCAGCCTCAACAATATCCCAAGATGCCTCCTAAATAGCTGGAAAATGTCATAACAGGACCACTTGAGTCACTTTATAACTATAGTCTCAAACCAGGCTTTGTACCATGAGAACAGCAGACTGCAATGTTTATCCCACTTCACAAGGGTGGACCATCAAGTGACCTTGGAAACTAGCGACCTACTAGTTTGACTAGTCTAATATGCAAAACTTTGGAATGAATTATCATGGAAGCAATTAGCAAAGACAAAAACAACCTTCAGACACTGGATCCAGCCCAGTCTGGCTTTGTCAAGGGAAGGTCATGCCTACTAAACCTGGTGGACTTCTTTGAAAAGGTCACCAAGGCAATGGATGAGGGGAATATGGTGCATACTACCTACCTGAAAATTGGCTAAGGGTGTTTGACACAATATCCTACTCCGATATAGTTGACAAACACCAAATTGGTCAGAAATCCATACATAACTCACTGGATTGCCGGCTGGCTCACAGACAGGAAACAGAAAGTCAGGATTGGTGATACCACTTCCAATAAGAGACCGGTCACCAGTACAGGCTCCGTGCTGGGACTGCTCCTATTTGCCATCTACATCTTGGAGGTAAAGGCTAATGTCAAGGGCCCTTGGCTGACCAAATTCACAGAGGATTGCAAATTGGGAGCGATCATTGATTCCCCACATGGCTCAAACATCTTATAAGAAGGTTTAACATAGACAAATGAACGGTGCCCAAGCCACAGACTAAACCTCAATGCCAAGGACTGCATTACAATGCCTTTTGGGAAAACTGCCACTCGGGCTACTTACTCCATCAATAAAGCACCGCCGTTAGAGTTGATGCAGTAGTCATGGATCTGGGAACATAGGGTAAACAGTAATCTGGCCTTTGACCAACATGTGGCCAAGGTAGTAAGAAAATCATTCTGTGTTGTACAAGTTAAAAGTAAAGGGATGGCATTCAGATCCATGGAAGTTATACTACCACTTTATGTGGCTCTTATCAGACAGACCCATCACTGAATATAATGCCCCCTTCGGCATGTATCGGACCAAACATGCAACAGGTGGAACGCCACAAAGGATCCTTACTAGCAGAATCTAGAATATAAATGCACTGTCTTATAAAAATCACCTTAAAGCCATATCTCTATACTCCTGTCTTGTACAGGTTACTGAGAGGCAATCAATGCCTGGCATACCAGGTATCCTCAGGTAGAGCTCTGATGGGCCCTTTGCACATCTGCAAAACAGACAGTATCAGCACCACTAGCTCCAAGGATTTAAGTTTTGCATGCAACATAAACAAGTCATGTTGCTGAGACATATATGTGTCTCAGAGAAACCCCATTCCCTGGAACAGGCTCCCCATGCATATGAAGCAGAGTCCATCCCTAACCCTATTTAAGTGTAACCTTGAGCAATGGATGGAAAATCAGAAATTAACCCCAGATGTCTGCCTCCCCACGTCTCTAACAGACAAAGGCAGACAGTAATGCCCAAGTTAACATACTCTCCCCCACCAATATAAGCTGTAGAAACATGTTAACATACCCCCTCCCCCCCCAATTAATCACCAGGGACAAAATAAGGCTGGATTGCATGCCTCATCTTGTAAAGGCGCCGGTGGTCATTAGGCTAGTATATGACTATGAAGGATTTCATGACTTACCTGATGTACCTTTGTATCTGGTGTATAAAGTTCCTATCTGCACCCTCATTATATCGGCATTTTTTTTTTCACTTTAACCTCAGGCACATCAGCTGTGGGGAAAACGTGAGAAGCATCCACTGACTTTACTGGATACAATTAACTAATGGCTCAAAGAGGTGTCCATTAAAGTCTAGGGACAGCCACATTATGTGACATCAGGGAAGAAAATACTACAGTTATTTGGACAATGGATTTAGCAAAAGGTTTACGAAGCTTTTCATAAAAAAATAGTTCAAGTAAATATGGATACTCTTGTGCAAACTGCATCATAGAACTTAACTCACCAGATGCAGCTAAGCAGTCTTGTATAGTGACAAAACGCTTTAAGCAACTACAACTTCAGTGATATAGTCTCATGGACTCCGACTTTAAAAAAGAAACTATAAGATCATCAAGAATAGGCTGCTAAGATAGACAGAAGGTTGAAAGCAAATTCTTTCTATATTTTATGTCTCCCATTTAAGCAGACAGTTGTTTTTGAAAGCCATTTAAACCACTACTGTCTATGTGCAGCAGAAGTTTATTCAAAAGAACTGGAAGATGATGTCAACACATTACCCTTTTTTGTTAACAATGAGACATGACAGATATTATAGACCTGTTGACTTATGAAGGGATCCTCAGTGATGGGTAACTGGTTGAATCCTTCCCTTCCACCAATGGAAATTTGGCATTTTTTTTGGAAGATCTTGAATTCAGTGGTGTCAAACACATGGCACCACAAGCTGGCTACATAACTGCACTTATTCCCAGAGTTTACCAGTTTATCATCAGCTTGCATCATCCTTGCAGATCAAGAAATAATGTCATGTGTCACATACACTGATAAAAAAGAAGTTATGCACTCACCATAACGTTCCATCGGTGTTGTCCATTTTCATTCTTCCTCACCAGTTGGGTTTGGATCAGACATTGGACTCCGGACTTGGTCATTACTATAGTTTGTGGTAACCATACAGCTTTCAAGCTTCAACCTTACCCGTAATGCATCAACCCCCAAAATATCTCAGATCTTGTTAGAGTAGGATAAATAAGAAATGTTACTCAGTTAAAATGTTTTTAGTCCCATTAGTCTTATACACAGGTCAGGCATATTTTCATCGACCAGAAGAGAACTTGTGGACTACAATTAATAAAGAGCTGAAGGACTATCTGGGAAGGGAAGACAGCAAGAGTCAAGTGGGATAAGTTGATTCTTCCAGTAGAACAAGGTGGACTGGGATTACCCGATTTGAAGAGGTATTTCAGAGCTACACAGTTAAGCCTCTTATACATAGCACAAGTAGAAAACTGTAAAACAAAGTGGAAAGGGATGATGATGAAACAGGGGGATGTTCAAGAGACTAGGATTTTGGAAGCAGTCCTTTAAGGAGAAGAACAATCATATTATATCTATAAAGTAGCAGAAAGTATCCTAAGAGTTAAGCCAACATGGGAATGGAGAAAGGACATTCTGCCGAAAGGGATGACTGCAATTAGGGATATAGACAACAGGCAAGAGTGGGCTGGAATTTATTGGAGAAAAATGTCAAAGGAACCAAGGAAGTGGGAGAAAATAACTATAGAAAAAGATGACAGAATGGGAAGATGCCAAGAATTTATTTGGATTGCAGGTTAGAGATTGCCTTCTCTATCAAAGATTGATAACAGAGTACAGGCAAAGAGAAAGAAATGAGGGTCCCAAATGAAAGACCAGCACTGGTACAGTTTTTAGTAAAATCTAGAACAGATGCTGCCATTAAAAAAGGAATAATTAGTAGAGCATATAAAATACTGCAAGATAACTATAAGAATCAGATTAGGTTAGAAAGGACTGGATAAGCAATTCACAAAGAAACAATGGGAGAATATATGTATAGCTCCCAAATATGCAACACAATCTAGAAGATTTAGAACTTTTGCTTGGAAATGTTTGCATATGTATTTTTATACCACAAGTAGACTCAAGAAAATGTTTCCTCAGGTAGACAGGAAATGTCGGAGATGTAACCAGGAAAAGAGAGGTAGCTGGCAGCATATTTTCTGTGAGCACTGTGAGAGTCGGCAAACTTTAGGGATTCCCTGTGGGATGGACTGTCTGAGATGCTGCGTGGGCAGATTGGTGTAATGAGAGAGATTATTTTTGAGCTATGATACAGAATCGGAAGTTGATACAGAATCGGAAGTGCCTAGACATGGCAAGGCCTTGCTGTGTGTCCAATTAAGGTGGCTGCCAAAAAAAGCAATTACTAGAAAATGGAAATCAAAATCTAAATCAACTATACCACAAGTAGTGAATATAGTAACAGAGATAAAACATCTGGAATTGAGATTTTTAGAAAAGGGTAGGAGGAAACTAAAAGGAAAAAAATGAGTATTGTGGGAACAATACATACAAGGGAGGAATGAGACTTAAAAGAAGGCAGGATTTAAATGAGCTATGTAATGTTTGACTGAAAATAATTGGGTAGATTATAAGTGATGTATAACATTTGGAACTGGGAGTGTGTCAGTATGGTTTGTGATGTTAAATGCTTGCAACTAGGACAGCATTGGTGTGGTTTGTTTTCATTTATATAAATGCATGACTGGCTATGTCATAAGTGATAGTTTAATAAAAATGTTTCTTGTTTAAAAAAAAAAGAAAAACTAAGAAATACTACTACAACTTTCTAGTTATAGAAAGCCATTATCTGGAGCTCAATGGAAGGACCAGAAGTGTCCTTATAAATTCTTGTTCTTCTAGAAATCATTTGTCAAATGGTTGGGGTTGATGGGAGGGGAGCGGAGAAAGAATAAAAATGGACAACACAGATCATTATGATGAGTACATAACTTCTTTATCTGATGTCAGTTTTCATTCATAACTCAACATTTGGGACAGAGTCCCCAGCCACCTGAAATCCAGGATGGACTCTAAGGAAGGATATTCCTGAGAACAGCTGAGCCAAAGGCTGCTGTTCCCCTCAAGACCAGATCTAGTTTGTAAAGAGTAAAACAGATATGAGGATTAGCCCAAGTTGCAGTTCCACATATGTCACCCATGGAATGCCTAGATAAAAACACTAAGTTGCCATGGATCTAATTGAGTAGTCTTTTAAAAGTTTTGGTAATGAGATTCACACTTTATTGCAGACAAAAGAAATACAGTTGATAAGCCATCTTGCCAAAGTTACTTTTGTAACTTATTTACCTAATTTAGAATCCACAAAGCAGATAAACAGTTGATCAGATTTTCTAATTTCTTTTGTACTATGCAAGTAGAAACATAACGGTCTCTGAACATTTAAGAAGTGCAACAAGTATTCTCCTTTGCTTTTACATTTTGGAAAGACGACAGGCAGAATAATGGACTAGTTGATGATGGATTCTACCACCACCTTAGGAAGGAAAGAAGGGTTGGTTTGTAATGTTACTCTGTCCTTATGAAAAATTAAATAAGGATTTTTTTTTTTTTTTTTTACAGGACAGTGATTGAAGGTCAGAAATTCTTCTAGTGGAGTTAATGGCCACTTAAAAGATAGTTTTCCAGGTCAGAAATTTAAGATCACATTTTGCTGCTGGTTCAAAGGGGGAATGAATTAAGGCTAGCAGTATCAAATTAAATCCCTTAGTGCAGAAAGGTTGTTATAAGGTGGTTTCAACAGATGAGTGCCTCTCAAAAAGGCCTTAAAAAGCTTAGATGAAACCAAGAAAGAATTCTCATATCAAACATGGAAGTTAGAGATTGCTGCCAACTGAGCTCTAATGGTTGAGGAGCTACCTCCTTCATTGAAAACTGATGCCAAAAATACAAAGACACTTTTGTACAGGGGCTGAAAAAGGGTCAATATGTTTCTGATGCACCCAAAAAAACTATCTTCTTCCATTTATTCCTGTAAATCATTGTTGAAACACATTTGAAAAATGCAAAGCAGGTTTTTTTAAAAACTAAGAGCAGCTAAATTATAACAAGTACAATGTATTTATCCCAGATAACATGTATTCAACATTTATTACAAATCATGATTATGAAATGTGGTGAAATACTAGATTTTACCAGTAGAGTGTAGTATTGTTTTTACTTGTCACGTTGGATTATTTCTGAATGAAGATTCATTTTAAATACTTTTCATGTAATTTTATTATACATTTATATATTTATTTATATATTTATTTCATATGTATAAATATATATATATTTTTTTTAATTAGGACATTTATGTATAAATTATGGCATGTATCAATTTTAAAAATCTGCTTTGCATTTTTCAAATGTGTTTCAACAATGATTTTGTTAAGTTAATCAATTCAACATGGCTATTGGTTGACTGGAATTATTATTTGTATTTAAGTATTGGATTTGTGGGTAAATGTGTGTTTACGTATTTTTCTGAAGAAGGAGTGACGAAACGTTTGATGTGTGATATACTGCGTATTGTTTGACAGCCTTGGTGGTTTTGTGTTTAGCCCAATAATAGCCCAATAAACTGTTTTGCACCTTCGTTGTTGAACTGGTGCTTTTTTTTTTTTTTGGTTGCCACAGGTCTTCTCTCACACAATTCATCCCTTTCTTGTATGCCCTTGTTTCCTCTTGCATTCTTCCTGCATGTCCTAAATCATCTTCACCAGACTGACTTCTGCTTTCCTGCACATTTGCCTGAACCACCGTAATCTGTTCTCTTTGACAACTGCAGCTACTTGGGCTTCTGCTCTGACATTACTTGTTCCACATTGTACAATCCTATCACCCATCTGAGGCACTTCATCTCCATCCCCTCTACCTTCCTCAGCTCTTCTGCCTTCACTGCCCATTCTTCAATCACACACGACCCTTGAAACAATGCACCAGTTGGCTGCAGCCTCTCTGATTCTTGCTTTGGCCTACTCATTCAGACTTCTCTTAAGCTCATCCACTGCCAGATACTTGAAGTTAACCTGTTCAATTAGTTTCCCTTCTCTCTCAAATCTCAGCTTCTTTGTATTTTACCAATTTGCTGCCACTGCATCAGTCTTATCTGTAGTCTGTTTCAACCCATCCCATATGTCTTATCTGTAGTCAGTTTAATCTAGTGTGTTTTCAGTATTGCATTCCATTCCTCCATCATTTGGTTAAGTGCTTGTTTAGCATCTACCTACAATGCCAAATTGTCTGCATACTGCAACTTTGTTTACTGGGCTTAGAGCTGAACCCTTATGCATACCTGTTCCCAGTGGGAAGCCCTGTGCCCACAAACACTGTTCATATTTGTGTCACTGGGTCCTTGTACATAGCCTGTACAAACCATTGCAGGACTCCCCAAGCAAGCTTTCCCAGGATCTTGTCATATGCCTTCTCCAAGTCTAGGAATGCCTAGTTAGACTAGATATTGTACCTTATACAAAGTGGGTCTGAAGTTCAGAGTTCCTAATTAAAAAGGATGTGGCAAATATAGGGAGCATTTTTGAAGAAACAAAACTTCAACACCAATGAGATAGTAGGTTCAAATAGCGAACAGGAAAAGTCCATCAATCATGAAGTTCAGGTACCACAGATGGGAGGGCTCTTCAGAGAAAAACTGCTGGTGACAAGTCAACCCTCCACCACGTAATGAGGGTATGAAAATGAAACAACTGACATATAACATGACAATAGATGAGGCCCATGCCATACAGCTGCTGCAGACAAATTGGAATCGCCTCCAAGGTGACTGACTGGGGTGATATACAGTACTCTTCTACTCAAACTGAGAACCATTTCCACTTGGATGCATACACCTCATAAGTGGAGTGCTTCCAAGTGGCATAAATAACCTGAGAATCCAATCATAAGATTCACTGGAATCAGGGATTCTACATGAGAAACCAGGCCCAGAGGTGGAGCTGGGTGTTGCCACAGCTGTAAAAAAAAGTTTACTATCAAAATGTTGAATCTCTCAACAAAATCTATTCAATTTCTCGAACCGACATTTTCAATTTGGTAATGTCACTTTTGCAGAATGTCGGAAATCATTACCTCGACATCCGCATTAGACCTTATTCGAAATGTCAGGAGGTGAAGTCAGACTCTCAGGTAGTTGTGCTGAAGCTGCCGTATGAATTGTATGTCTAAAGCACAAGTTTTTACAGTTTTGCAGGGGGACATATTACATATACCAACTCCGAGATAACACTACAGTGAGGAAAAGGGTAAATTTCCCGATCCCTGCTGCAGTACGAGCTATTATCGAAACGTTGATCCTGTATTAGCGAATGCACACTAATTCGCTAATGTAGTTTTGAACATTTCTAGATCAGTATTACGGAAACTGGAAAACACATTCGACCACCCCAGTTTTGCACAAGTGCCTTTCCACATTTTGATAGTAAACTGTAAAACACACACCTGGCTAGGGCTGGTAGAGCCGCCCTTCATTTTGAGAGACCAAAGTGCCTGAAAACATACTTTTTGTGGCCACCAATGGGCACAGAGAATGAGTTTAGGTCTTTCTTAGAGAAACAGGAATTTCCAGTACCATGGGGTGGAGAACACCCCCACTGCTGTCATCCCATGTTTTGTAATCAAAATAGGGAAGGTCCATATTCTTTTGAATGGCAAGCAGGTTGTTCTCCACAGTGCCCTGCTGCTGGCATACCATGACCAAACACAGCTTCTGAATCAGCACTTCAGAGAATAAACCATCGTGTTCACTTACTCAGTAATATGAACTGCTAACAGCTTGATTCTCCTTTCTATGGCCCATTGCCAGGCAAACAATGCTTCCCTGCAAAGGAGTACAACTGTGCATCTTTCTCTGGCTTGTTCAGATATCACAGACAACGGACTGGTGGTCTGATCTAGTAAGAAGATGCCTTTGATACAGCTTTTTCTCCAAAGTCTTAGGGGTCAGAAAGGCTGCCCAAAGCCACAAATAGATGATGTGGAGCACCCCCCCCCCCCAGAGGATGCACACCTTTTCTTTTTGTTATGAGAGTGAAGGTAGGCTCTCCAACCTGCAAGTAAAACATCTTGTACCAGAATCTTTAACAGGAATGGCTGCATGAAATGGTGGCCCAGCAAAAGATTGGAAGGAATAAGTTACCGACTTCACAGGCAGCATCAGGATGAAGTCCAGGAGAATATGGTAGCTCTGCAGATGATGACAACTCAGAGTTCACTGCAAGACCTACATCTACAGACATACTAATGGCAATATGAAGATTATTGTAGCCATCAGGTCCCTGAAAACACAAATGAGTCAGAAACTGGACCCTGTATTACCTCCCCACACAGACTGCCAAGGCCCCTATCTGGGCCTCCTACCAGGGTAGCAGTAACCAGCAATTGAGAGTATCCAGCTCCACACCTATGAAGGCTATCCTCAAATGAGGGGGTCAGGATGGACAACACCGATTTCATGGTAAAGCCCAAAGAATGTAGTCACCGAAGCACCCACTGCAGGGATGCTTCTAGGAAGTTCCTTGATGTGGATAACAGCAGCTATTTGTGTGTGTGTGTGGGGGGGGGGGGTACACAAAGATCTTCTTCCTGCATGGCTTTAACCACCCTAGCCAACAACTTGGTAAAGACTCTGGGTGCTAAGGAAAAAAGGATTTGCCAGAGCAAACAATCTCTTGCTGTGTTTTTCCAGGACCTGATAGTTACCGTAACAGTAATGCTGTTTGTCTTTCAGCTTTTTCCTAGTAAGGGGTCGCCACAGCAGAACTCCAGTACGCTAATGATTGCAGTAAGTTTTTACAAAACGCCGAGGTGCCAGCTCGACGTCAAACCTTCAACGAAGGCATGCCCATTTATAACAGTAATGTACCAAAAGGAATTCATAAGATTCATAATGCTGAGCAAGATCAACCAGGCACCCCTATATAGGCAGCAACAAGCAACCTTGAAGGGCCACTATCAAGAACTGGATGTGATGGATGAAGTCATTAAAGTCCTGAATGGAAAATAACTTTTATATCCTCTCTGGAACCAGGATGAGGCAGTACTAAAACACTCAATCCATTTCTGAACAGGGTAAAGCCTCCTTAACCTTTTTCAGCAGTAGTGTCTTGATGGACTAGTCTTCCAGTGGAGCTTCTTTTTGGAAGAGGGCTAGACAGGTTTCAGGAAATGGCACACAGTGACTAAATACAAAACTGACTGCCTTTTGTGATCATTCTCCAAGCCAAAGCAAATTCTAAAAGCTGCCCTCCCCAGCAACAGACCCAGACTAAAATCAGGACTGTGGCAGCATGGTTACCAGCAGTTACCCTCTTGAGATAACTCTCTCTAAGGATACAGCTGGCACATGAGAGGAGCAAGATCATGTGATGTTTGAGTACCCTTTTTGTGCACTACGGCTCCAATTTTGGTGTTGGCATAACTTATAAAAAGAGGAGGAGGTAGACAGGATGGTATCTTGAAAACCATCCACAATGGTGCTGGTCTGTTTCCTTCTTTGGATGTTATCATCCAGGTTTTGAAAGACAACCAGGATATGGCTTCTGAGTTTCCTCCACAAGGGAGGACAACATAAGCCATTTCATGCCTTTGCATGCGGCTCTGATCTCAGTGCTATCACAAACTACTGCGGCAGGCTACATAGAAGTCCACCTCAGATCCTTCTTTACTCCATATTCAGTGACGTCTTCACTCTTCTCCAGTGCTTGGACAAGTAGGGAGTACTGGAACTTGGACAGATGACATGATTAGCTGTGAGGTCCAAGTCCCAGACTAACAGAAATGTACACTTTTACCACGCCTGTCTAAAGCTTACGACTCCTTATCAATTACCCATGTGGACTGTCTCTCCAGTATCTATGCAGCACTGAAAAGATCACAAAGGAGTCAACTCGAAGATGTTTAGTTATCAACCTGCTCAGGCTCCAATAAGCTTGTATGGGTTATCCACATTCTTGGGGGACACAGGAAGAAAATTTCCATGCATCTAGACTTCCAAAACAGAGCTGGTCAACAGCTCCTAAAGCTTCTTCCCCAGACACAAACCTGCTGTATCTTGGGCGAAAGGATATAAGTTGCAATGCCAGTTCATACTGAAACTCAAGAGCCTTAAGGTATCATCAAAAGAGTAGCCAATATGGGGGGGGGGGTGAATATGTGACTAATGCAAACTGGATGCTGCATGACATGCAGCCTGTGAGCAAACACCTCCTGACAGCAACAAGGAGGGGAGACAGCCTTTCATTGGGGTTAGTGCTGGTCCCAAGCTGTTTTATGAAACTCATCGTCCCACACTCAGGACTCAAGCTATCACCAGGCACCAAATATCTGCTTGCTGTCTAGTCATTGAGCTGCACTCTCTGGCATGACATGAGCTGACAAACCCTTCAGATGGGACCTACAAGAAGAGCCTACAGACAGAAGCCAAGGAGGTGTCACTTTGGCTTCAATTTTCTCCAGTCCTTGACTGTGCCATTTGAGAGGCCACTTTATTGAATCAGGCTAGTTAACCTCAGTTTCCAGACTATCAATGAGGGCATGGGTACCCCTGGAATCTAAAAATGCACCCCTCACCAAAGGCTGGTTAATCCTCTGGTCCCCTGTTCCAATACCAAGGCAGAGGAATAACACAAGCTTGAATACTTGCTAGTAGAGGATAAGCATAGCAGCTGTGGGGAAAGGAAAGTTGTTTTAGAAATGCACTCATCTCCAAGGAAGATTAGCTCTTAACTGTGCTATGCCTGGGGATGTGCAGAGAGCCCTCCTGCCAGTTCCAAATCAGGATCCCTCAAACATCACTATTTTCTGGTTGAGACGAGCCAAATACAGATGTCTCAGTGGCAAGTTTGGCCATCTTCCCCTCGTAATAGTGCTTAATGTCATACTCCTTTCCTAGATAATACAAACAATGTTGGTTTAAGTCTTGTCTGATAAAGTGATAGCCAACAAGATAGTATGAGGATCTGTAAGACATGAAGGCACAGGATCTTCCCTGATGCTAGAGAAGACACGATCCAAACTATCCTTTTGGCAAAACAGAATTGTTAATTAAAGGGATAGGCTTACTTGTGTAGCAGGTACACAACATTATGGCATGGGATGGCAACAAAAGCTCACATCACTGTGAGTGGTGTCTTAAATAAATGCAAAATTGTGACTGATGGAGAAAGGAAATAAACCCAAATAAGGACCCATTAAGAGAGGGTGTCAATGTTAAATCCAGTTTTAAAAGCAGAGAACTAAACTTGCAGTTTTTGGAATGAGAACTTCAGTTTAAAATAACTCAAAAGGAAACCCCAGCACTATGCAAAAGACAATATTTTATTTGGTCACTAGAACAAAACACAACTGTTTTTGTCTTAAATAATATATCAACTAAAAGCATTCTTGCCAAACTTGTGCTCTACATAACATTTACAAAACTTTAGTCTGTCTGACCACACCAATAAAAAGTATCTTTCTGTAATGCATAGTGCTCATTCTCCATAGTTTCCTAATCCATTAAATGAAACACTTGCATAAGATTGAACAAAACAATGCAGAGTAGTTGACTGTTGACATCTATTGGTGGAGTTACACATTACAGTGCTGAAGCATTTATATATGGTGCAACAACAACATTACTATTACAATAAACAATATTGGGACAAAATTAACAAAATATAAAGTCATAAAGTTTGCATGCATTCTTTGCATAAATACTGCAAAATAACTATGAAATGCAAATAATAAAAAGGTCATGAATAATGTAAGCGTTTGCAAGCCATCCATGAAAGTGCATAACACATTGTTCTACCAACCCACATAAAGAAATAATTAAATTACCTAAAAAGATTCACTGTAAACAAAGTAATGCAGCAAAAGAAATGTGACAATAGAGATGCTTCCTCTGCAAGAAACTGTCTAAAATTTTCAAAAAAAAGTAATATTAGTATAGTAATTATAAAGACCATTTAAACCTATGAAGAAATCCCAATTCCTCCACACCACATGCTCCGGAGATTGCAACCTCATTATTACCACAATCAAAAGAATGTGCTGGAGGGACAGGTTCATAACCCAGAGACTGCCCATAGTATGGAATAGACTTCTCATACATGTCAGAGCACCTCACTGGTCCTCTTCAAGAGAAATCTTGATGAGTGGATGGGAAATAGAAAATTCACCCCCGGGATCACTCCAGTGGCTCTATTCGACAGAGGCACTGGAAACTAAGGTCAGGTGGCACAATGCAAGGGTAATCCTATGGGCTAGGCTTGTAAAGGCTCCAGGGCCATTAGCCTAGTACACACCTATGAACCTTTCCCCCAAGGTCACAATTTATCTTTTCTCCTTGTTATCCAACAAAAAAAAAAAAAAAAAAAAAAAAAAACCTAGTTTATTAGGTCCCTACTTTTTCATTATGTTAATACACACAAAAGGAAAAACAGCATTTGTGTGAATCTGTGTACACCTGCGCAAGGCATAAGTCATACCGTGGCACCTCAAATCACCAAAATGCATAAAAAAATGATTAACTACCTACAGGTCTTTCTAATATACTAAGCATCACAGATGTTACCGGCTGTTTAAACGACCATAATTAATACACCATGTGATCAAACACCAATGAAGTTTTAAGTAAAACATTTTGTCATACATAAATATTTAAAGAGAGAAAATTTTTCATAAGGCATATGCCCCTAAAGAGAGTTCCCAAAACAGTATGTTTTACTAAACCAGTCAATTTGTTTGAAGATGTGCTTGAACGGGTTCTTATCACTGCAGTAAATAAACATACATATTTGTGGTAAGAATTCACTTTCATTGCCCAAAATTGGTCAACAACATTTCTGATTTTAAGAACTGCCCCCAAATTTGGCAAAAAAACTCATATCTCCATCTATGCTACTGGATCTGTTTAGGATTTTATAAAGCAAAGCCTCCTCCCTTTCCACAAATGCCAACTGTTGACTAATCTCACACACCATTTTGCTATCTTAATCCGTAACAATGGATCAAGTCATTGGACTGGAAATCAAAAGCATTAACATCAAAGCAGATAAATTTACGAAGTATAAACAAGGATTTGAAGATTTGTCTGATAGTATGGGACAGATGGCAACTACAGTCAAGTAACAAAAATTTTTTAGAGAAAGGCTTCCTGTAAATAAATGACAACGGTTTGATTTACCACTGTTGTCCCAGAGACATCTTAAAAATCAGTATTGAAAATTTCTGCTAAAAACTAAAGAGGAAAACTAAAAGTTAAATGTATTGTTAAAATAACTCACAAATTTATTACTATATCTTCAATATGTTTGCAAAACATAATATACTTAAGAAATTGGCTTCACCTCAACTTAACTGCAAAAAAGAAAAATTATATCAGCAAATATGGGGGCAAAAGCTGCCCCCATAGCTGTCCTTTGAAGACAAATACTGGTTTCCAAAATGGAAGGTATGTTCAGTTAATACGATGTTGAAAAAGAAACATACATATGTATTATAATGTCACACACAGCCTCTATTAAAAAATGGCCACATATAATAGCTTTGTGGAAAATATGGGTATAAAAAGATTTGATGTTGAAGGTACACAGGAACCGTACATTACTTTACTGAACAGCAATCATTAGCCATAGAAAATGTGCAGCATTCTGTATTCTCACTCTGATTTCAACAAGTAGTGGCTTGAAACACATCACCAAATAAGCAGAGAAATATAGCTCTCAACCTCTTAGCACAAAAATTCTGGACGAAGCCAAAAATAATGGGGGGAACAAAGCCCTAAAAATAGGGGCACATTTTAAATATTGTTCTTTTAAACATAGAAAGTTTCTAGAATAAAAGACTTCGTTACCATGCATTTTCTGAAGGATATGAAGTCTGAAACTCAAATGACTTTCATTATTTAGTGAATTCAGTCTTCATTGATTCACCACAAAAATCCAGAAAATTGCAAATTGTATGAGGAACAGACCAAAAATATGAGTAAAAAATCTGGACATTCTGCAAAAACCTGTAGAGTTGAGAGGTATGCTGGACAGGATACATTACTGAACCTTCCCCAGAAACTACTGGACACCTACGTAAGGAGACATGTTTTATGTATTTGGGCAATAGACAACATATCAGCAGTCATGGCTCAAGACATTTCAATTGCCCACACAATTCATCAGATATAATAGATTTTCTCCATGGCTTCATTCAAAAACAAATATATCTGCTATTTAAAACTTAAGTCAGAATCAAATGCATCCTGGAACAAAAGATCCTGATTAGTTGTGACAACTTCAGTAACATAGTCCTCCCCCCTGTGCCGAACTTTAGTTTTAACAACAGAGTCCAGAGTCCAAAAATAAATGATTAGTTAAAATGCTGAAGGTGACCCACAAAATGTTATGAGGTTTGAGGACTTCAAATATGACTGCACATTAATCAACGGCTTAATTTCAGCTTTCCAAGCGTGAAAACACACTGAATTTTACTCAAAGTGACAATTTACTGTTATTTTTCAGTTACTAGCTAGAAAGTGCACTGCCTGGATGCCAGCAAAGAAGATATTTAGAGAACCAGAAAGAAAATCAGCCAGAAAAGGTGAAGAGAACACATTGGCTGGGAAGCATCCTGCAGCTGCTCAGCAAAAAGCTTCCAATAATTTGGAGGAAAAAATAAATCATGCCTACTCCAATGTGATTAAAATAAATGAAACACCAGAGGACAACATCAACTCAAATAAAAGACTTGCAAAAATAGAAGCTTTAACCAGCTATTAAGATGAACTGATAAAACTGCAAAAATCAGGAAGAAATGAAGAAAAGGCTGGTTAAGTATGTGGCTTCTCAAGAACAACAATTTCAAAAATGGTAAAGTTGAAAAAGTGGGCAGAGAAAATTTGGGATTTTCTGCTGAACCAGAGAAACTGGAAGGAAAAGACTATTAATTTTTATGAAAACACAAATAAGCAAAAAGACTGGTATTCCACAGCAGGATTCGGGTGCACACTGAGTGTATGCTCCAAATCTGGCCAAGAGAAATCAATCAAGATCTGAATTAATAAAGAGGGAACTTCAAGATGGCTGAGCATTGAGTAATAGTTTAACTCTAGCTCTCCCAGTGTGAAAACAGAAACTCAACAAAGAAGACCAGTAGACCTTTGTGTTTATGGGTAAATTTCTATAACTGGCTAGTAAGTATACTGCCTGGAGGTGAGGAAAAAAAGAAATATAGAGCACCTGGGAAAAAAAGTGAGGAAGAAACAAACTTGGGAAAGTTCTGCAGCTGTTTAGCAAAAAGCAATGCAACCTCCAGACATAACTTCCAGTAACCTGCAGGAAGATACAACACAACTGCACACAGACCTGGTTAAAATGAAATAAACACTGATGGAGTATATCAACACAAACAAAAGGCTGAAAAAATGGAAGAAGCTTTAAAAAGATATTCAGATGAGGTGATAAAGCTGCAAAAATCACCGGATGAAATGAAGAAAAAGCTGGCTGAATATGAGACTGCTCAGGAAGAGATGTTTCAAAAAAATAATAGAATTAGAGGACAGAGCACGTAGGGAAAACCTGAGATTTTCAACTATACCAGAGAAGGTAGAAAGAAAGTACAGTTGTGTACACTTACCATAAATGTAGATGTTAGAGTGTATTCACTGTTGCAGTCATCACCTACTTCTCAGCTTTGGCCCAGGAGCAGAGGGGAAGCCCATTTCAAAACAAACCATTTCCAAATGGATATCGCACTGTATCCATTTCTGCTATAGATTGCATGGGACCCCCCCCCCCCAGTCCCTGCTGTGCTAGCCCTCAGCCAGCCTGAATATCAGAGTCAATGTTTTTCTGCGTCGGCTGCTGTTGCTTGCTGCCTGATGTCAGGTCGTCAGTGCTATAAAGGAAAGCAGCCAACGCCATTACATCAGTTTTTCTTGCCCTAACCAGTCAGAGGCCCAAGTAAGTATGGTAAAGGTGGCCCTGGTGGCTAAAAGCCAACATTAGAAACTTGTATCTCCCTAAAGAATGAAGATATAAGGGGGAAGGAGGATGGAAAACTAGGACTGCAACAGTGAATACACTCGAACATCTACATTTATGGTAAGTGTACACAACTGCACTATGTTTTTCGTGTTTCACTGTTGCAATCATCACCTGTGGGAGGATTCCCAAAGCTGAGGAGAAGGGTGGTAGGATTAGTAAGAGACCTAGGAATGGGTCAGCATGCCCTGCAGAGGCAAACCCAGCCCTAGCCTTAGAAAATAGAGGCAGGTGGTAACGCTTGGTAAAGGTATAGACAGAAGTCCAGGTGGCAGCTTCCAGAATGTCCCTGGTGGGAACTCCTCTGAGGAATGCTGTGGAAGTGGAGGTTGCCCTAATGTAACGGGTTTGAACAGACTTGGGGGGGGGGGGGGTTCCCATGCAATCCTAGCAGAAATGGATACAGTGTGATATCCATTTAGAAATGGTTTGTTTGGAAATGGGCTTCCCCTCTGCCCCTAGGGCAAAGCTGAGAAGTAGTTGGTCTGTTTTCATGAAGGGTTTAGTATGGTCCAGATAGTATCTGAGCTGTCTGTGCACATCTAGTGAGTGCAGAATTATTTCCCCCTTGTTTTGAGGGTTAGGAAAGAAGGTGGGTAGATGTATGGCCTGGTTGAGAGTTACATTACATACCACCTTGGGCATAAAGGAGGGATTTAATCCTCAGGGAGACCCTGTCTGTGTCGAAGATGATGAAGGGATCAATGGCCATCAGTGCCTGAACTTCTGAAACCCTTCTGGCTGAGGTGATAGCTAGGAGAAAAGCAGTCTCCCAGGAGAGGTATCTTAGTTCTGCTGAAGCAACAGGTTCGAAGGGTGGTAAAGTTAGTTTTTTCCAAAACATAATTCAGGTCCTAGGCTGGAGTGGGCGGCCTTCTGGAAGGCCTGATATTAGAAGCCCCTCTGAGGAATTGTTTAATCAAAGGATGGGAGAACAGGGGTGTTCTCTATCACAATGAGCTGAAATGACTGAGACGTGGATTTTAACAGAGGAGAAGGAGAGGTCACTATTAAGTAGGTCCGTTAGGTAGTCCATTATAAGAGGGATGGAAGGTTGTGAGGTATTGCCCCCCTTTGGACTGGCTCCAGGAGCAGAATCTTTTCCATTTTCCTGCATAGGATTTTCTGGTGCTGGGCCTTCTGGCCTCTGTGATAATGTCTAGGAACTGTTTGCTAAACAGGGGCCCCTTGTTTGCCTTTAGAGTACTAACCATGCTGGTAGTTTGAGAGTCTGAAAGTCTGAGTGCAGCACCCCCCACCCACCTGAGTTAAGAGGTCTGAGATCAGGGGAAGCTGTAAGGTCAGACTGCACAGTAAGGGGTACCAATGTTGTCTGGGCCAATCTGGAGCAATGAGGATGGCCTTTGGTCTCTCCCCCCTTATTTTGATCAGTACCTTGCGTTGTTGCCTCATAGTAAGACGCTGTCCAGTTCGATTCTCAGCTAGAGTGTCTTCTGTGTGGAGACATGCGTGAGTAGGTGTACCTTCGTTGAAGGTTGTGCATCAGGGCTGGCAACTTGGCACGTAAGAATCAACTGCCAATCATTAGCCAATCATTAGTGGACCGGAGTTCCACTGTGGCGACCCCTAATCGGGAAAAGCCGAAAGACACATACATATTGTGCGAATAAGTGGCAGAGGAGGGAATGCGTACACAAAGATTGTGCTTGAGGGGAACGTCAAGCGATCAACCCTCCACGCTAAGCGGTGATACTCCCCGGTACAGATTTTGTTTAGCTGATGGTTGAGGTGCGAAGCAAAGAGATCCACCTCCGGAGTCCCCCACGCCTGAGTGATCTGTAAAAAGATTTTTCTGTGGAGCTGCCATTTGTGAGGGTCCAGTAAGTTTCTGCTTAAGTGGTCTGCCAGAGTGTTACTGATCCCTGGTAGGGTATTGGGCTATCAAGTGTAGCCCCATGGAAGAGGCTGTCAGCCAGAGGTTCGTGGGTAGCCTGCACAGAGGGTAAGATTGGGTCCCTCCCTGTTAGTTGATGTACCACATTACTGTGGTGTTATCTGTTTTGATTAGGAGAACCCCTGGCTTGAGATGGGGTTTGAAGGATGTCAGAGCCTTTTGTACTGCCATTATTTCCTTCTGGTTGATGTATAAGGAAAGGTGCTCGTCATCCCAAAGACCTTGTGTGCACCTGCATTCTAGGTGAGCGCCCCAAGCTATGTCTGAGGCACTGGTGGGAATAGTCTGCCCGGTTGGGCAGTGGGTGAAGGAAAGCTCCTTGTTCTGGGCACAGGCCTCTGACCACCAGAGAAACTTGGCCCTTATATGGGGGATCAGAGGGAGAGAATGCTGACACCAAAGGTTCTTTTGGTACCACTGAAGTTTTCTCATGTGAAGCCTGGCCAAAGGAATTAGAAGGATGCAAGATGCCATGTACCCCAAGGCTTGCAGGAACTTCCTCGCAGTGAGGTAACTTCTGGAAGCCAGCTGTGTAAAGTAGAGAGGCAGGAAGATCTGCTTTTCTGGGGATAAGAAGGCCATTTGGGATGGTGTGTCCAACGGTGCTCCCAAGAAAATGATCTTCCTGGAGGGTGTTTGCCTTGATTTCTTCTCGTTGATGTTGTACCCTAAGAAGGTTAGGAGGGTTTTGACAAAGAGGAGGTCCTTGAGGAGCTTTTCTTTGCAATCTGCCTGAAAGATGCAGCTGTCCAGATATGGGTAAATATGTATATTTTTCTGTCTGCAAAAGGCTATGGCCGGGGCTAAGCATTTGGTGAATACCCTGGGAGCAGTAGATAAGCCAAAAGGTAGCACAGAGAACTGAAAGTGTTGTGAGTCTGCTCTGAAGCAAAGGAATTTCCTACAGGATTCCCTTATGGGGATGTGGAGGTAGGCATCTTTTAGACCCAGGGTGACTAACCAGGCATTTTTTGTCAGCATAGGCAGCAACTGCTGCAAAGTTAGCATTCTGAATGAGGGGACCACCAGGAAGGTGTTCAGAATGGATATATCAAGGATGGGGCACCAAGTGCCCTCTTTTCTGGGAACAAGGAATAGTCTGGAATAAAAGCCTTTGCCTGTTTGATCTGAGGGGACAGGTTCTACTGCCCCTTGGGATATGAGGGTTTTGAGTTCTTTCAATGCCTCTGCCCACTGATTCGGAGGTAAGTCTGGATACCCTCTTGGAAATGGAAGTCCGTTGAAGGAGAATTTGTATCCTTGAAAAATGATCTTTAGGACCCATTGGTCCTTGGTTACAGAAAGCCAATTTTCTTTGCAGACAGAGAGGCTTCCTCCTCGTTTTTAGTGAATGGAAAGAGGGTAGAGGGGGGGAGAAGGAGTCTGAAAGTTTTTGCCACAGAGGGATGGCTTAGAACTCCCTGCCTTTGGGGTGGAAGTGGTCCACTGTTTGGTTCTCTGCTGTCCCTGGGATAGGAGTCTGGGTAGTCTGTCCCTGGGGGGGCTTACCTTGCCCCTGTCTGCTAGGTGCAGGAAAGGACCAGTGTTTTGAGGGAAAATTCCTGCTGAACCTAGGAGGTTGTACCTGAAGGAAGTCTTTTACTGTTTGCATAGATTTAGCTTCATCTTCCATCTTTTTAAGCACCTCTTTGGCTTTAACTCCAAACAAGCGGTCCTTATCCAAGGGCACATCAAGTCTTTTAGATATGACATGATCAGAGAGAGGTTGTTCCTTCAACCATGTATGTCTCCTAATGAAAGATTCTGACACTGCTGCACTGCATGAGGCTTCTAGGGCATCATATCCACAGTGTAATGAGTGTTTTAGCCACTTGACAAGTAGAGTGCAGTAAATCTGCTAACTCTTTTAAATTGGCACAGTCAGGAAAGGTTGAAATCTTTTGTTTTAATAGTTCCAAAGTGTGATGTAGATATTTTAACATGTGGAACTGAAAGTTGAGTGCTCTGATAAAGTACAGTTGTGTACACTTGCCATAAATGTAGATGTTCAGGTATATTCACTGTTGCAGTCATCACACTTGGGTTATCCTGCCAGAGGTAGCCATCAGTCGGCCAAGAGGCTTAGTATTTCTGCATCGGTTGCTGTCGCTCCAGGACTGACATCAGGTCGTCAGTGGTATAAAATTAGGCAGCCGACGCCATTACACCAGTTTTTCTTGCCTAAACTGTCAGGAGCCCTCAAATAGGGAGCTAGGTTATGATGGACCATCACCTGTAGAAAGTAAATACCAAAAATTCCCTATAAGGAGAGAGGAAGAGAGAGAGAGAGACAAGGGGATGGAGGGTGGGAAACCAGGACTGCAACAGTGAATACACTCGAACATCTACATTTATGGTAAAGTTTACACAACTGTACTATGTTCTTCATGTTTCACTGTTGCAGTCATCACACTTGGGCTGATTCATCACACTTGGGCTGATTCCCAAAGTTGAAGAAAAGGGTGGAGGCAGTCAAGAAGACTGGGGGCTGGCTAGGATGCCCTACAAGAGTGCATTGGCAAAGCCTGCCCTGGATTTGGAGAAGATAGGCAGGTGGTAATGCTTGGTGGTGAAGGTATGAACAGAAGTCCATGTTGCAGCCTCCAGGATGTCTCTGGTGGGGACCCCTCTGACAAAAGCTGCAGAGGTAGATGTCGCCCTGGTGGAATGCGTCCTGACCCCCTTTGGGGGCAGTTACCCATGCTGTTTGTAGCAAAAATGGATGCAGTGTGCTATTTGGAGATTGTTTGTTTGAATATAGCCTTGCCCTCTGCCTCTGCTGTGAAGCTGACTAGCAATGGGTCAGTTTTTCTAAAAGATTTAGTCCTATACAGATTGAATCTGAGCTGTCTGTGCACACCTAGAGAGTGCAGAATCCTTTCCCCCTTGTTTTGTGGGTTAGGGAAAAAGGTGGGCAAATGAACGGATTGGTTGAGAGCCACACTGGACACCACTTTAGGCATGAAGGATGGGTTAGTCCTGAGGGAGACCCTGTCAGCATGGAAAACGATGAAGGGCTCTATAGCCAAGAGTGCTTGTAGCTCTGAAACTCTTTTAGCTGAAGTGATGGCCAGAAGCAAGGCTGTTTTCCAAGAGAGGAATTTAACTCTGCTGAAGCTGCAGGTTCAAAGGTGGGGGTAGGGTGAGCTTTTCCAAAACAAAGTTAAGGTCCCAAGCTGGGGTAGGAGCTCATCTGGGTGGCCTTAAGTTGTTAGCCCCTCTTAGGAACTGTTTGATGAGAGGGTATGAGAAGAGAGGTGGCTCAGTGTTGTAATGAGCAGAGATGGCGGAGGCATGAATTTTAGTAGAAAAGAAGGATAGACGCTTATGTAGTAGGTCTGCTAGGTAATCCAGGATGAGAGGTAGGGAGGGCTGTGCTGTTTCGGCTCAATTAGCCTGGATCCAGGTGCAGAACCTTTTCCACTTGTCAGAATAGGATTTTCTAGTGCTGGGGCATCTGGCCTCACGTATAACATCTAGGACTTGCTTGCTTAGGCTGGCAGCTTGAGGAGAGGTCAGAGAATAAGCCAGGCTGCCAGGTTGAGGGTCTGCAATTGGGGATGCATGAATTCTGCATTCTTCTGGGTCAGGAGTGTTGGTATCTGAGGTAGGAGCCATGGTGGCATGGGTGACAGGCTGCGCAGCAGTGGGCAACAGTGCTGGCATGGCCAGTCTGGGGCAATCAGGATTGCCCTTGGTTTTTCCTCCCTTATTTTGAGCAGTACCCTTGAAATGAGTGGTAGAGGGGGAAATGCACAGACAGAGAGGTTTACCCATTGGAAGGATAGAGAATCCACTTTCCAGGTCTTGCTGTGTGGTTACCTGGTGCAGAATTTGCTGAGCTGATGATTGGAGTGGTAGGCAAAGAGATCCACCTTCGAGGGTGCCCCATTTCTGGGTTACAAGGGTGAAGGTTCTGTATTCTAGCTGCCACTCATGTGGGTCTAGCAAGTTTCTGCTTAAAATGTCTGCCAGAGAGTTTAGGGAGTCTGGCAGGAATTGTGCTAGCAGGTGTATTTGCATGGCTGAGGCGGTGTGCCAAAGGGTCATGGTGAGCCTGCAGAGAAGATAAGTGTGAGTCCCTCCCTGCTTGTTGATATACCACATCACTGCAGTGTTGTCTGTTTTGATCAGTAGAGGCCCCGGGGAGAGTAGGGGTCTGAAAGCTGTGAGGGCATGCTGAACAGCTAGCACCTCTTTTTGATGTGCAGATGTATTTGATTTGGGCTCCAATGGCCCTGAATGCACCTGCTGTCCAGGTGTGCACCCCAGGCATAGTCTGATGCGTCTGTGGTGAAGGTCCGGGTGGGGTGGGGTTGTGAGAAGGGAAGTTCCTTGTTGTGGTTGCATGCTGCTGCCCACCAATGAAAATCTTTCCTTAGACAGGGTATCATAGTTTCCAGGTCTTGAGAGTGTTTACACCAAAGGCTTTTTAGGTACCATTGTAGTTTCCTCACATGCACTCTGGTATATGGAATGAGTAGAATGCAGGAGGCCATGAACCCAAGAGCTTGCAGGATTTTCCTTGCGGATAACTGGGTTCTGGTGGCTAGTTGAGAGAAGTAGCCTGTCAGGTAGGCTTGTTTTCTGCACCTGGGATGCTGTGTCCAGGCTTGTTCCAAGGAATACAATTTTTGTGTGGGGACAAGTTTTGATTTCTTTTCGTTGATAGTATACCCCAGGAAGGTCAGTAGGTCCTTTACAAAGATCAGGTGCTGTAACAGCTTTTCTTGACTGTCTGCCTGAGTCGGGCAGTCTAAGTAGGGGTATACTTGAATATTTCTTTGTCTGCAAAAAGCAACGGCTGGAGCCAGGCATTTTGTGAAAACTCTGGGAGCAGTGGATAAGCCAAAGGGAAGCGCAGAGAACTGAAAGTGTATAGATCCTGCCCTGAAACATAGATATTTCCTGCAAGATTCCCTGACTGGAATGTGAAGGTAGGCCTCTTTTAGGTCTAGGGTGGCTAACCAAGCATCCTTGGAAAGCACAGAATAAGCTACTGGAGGGTGAGCATTTTGAATTTTGGTATCACCAGAAAGATGTTTAGAATGGATAGATCGAGGATTGGATGCCAGGTGTCCTCTTTTCAGGGTACCAGGAAGCGTCTGGAACAGAAACCTTGGCCTATCTGGTCTGCAGGAACATGCTGTATTGCCATCATGGAGAGCAGGGAAAGGACTTGCTTTTTGGCCTCTGGCCACTGGTTTGGAGGAAGATGTGGGAACCCTTTTGGGGTTGACAGAGTGCAGAAATAAAATTTGTATCCCTGGGACACTGTTTAGGACCCATCGGTCATTGGTAATAGAAGCCCAGTTGTTTGCATGGAAGGAGAGTTTTCCTCCTAGGGGCACAAGCAGGTGGGCAGAGGTAAGGGGTGGACATGTAAAGTCATTGTGAGTTCTTACCATAAGGTGGCAGCTTAGCACTCCCTGTTTTTGAAGAGAAGGAACTCCATTGATTAAATCTTTGCATTCCCTGGGACTACTGTCTTGGAGGTCTGCTTCCCCTGGGTCTGGGCTGAGCTGGCCTGGAGGGGCCCGGAAAGGACCAGTGCTTGGAGGTATAATGCCTACTGAACCTTGGAGGCTGGACCTGTAAAAAGTCTTAAACTTTCTGCATATATTTAGCTTTTTCTTCCATCTTTTTTAAGACCTCTTCTGCCTTGGTGCCAAACAAATCGTCTTTGTTCAATGGTGCGTCCAATAATTTTGATTTGACATGGTCTGGCAAGGTCTGTTCCACCAAGCATGCCTTCTAAGGACAGAACCAGTGACTGCTGCCCTGCAAGATGCTTCTAGGGCATCAAAGCCACACTGCAAAGTGTACTTAGTAACTTGGCTTGCAGAATGCAAAAGCTCTTGTAATTCTTTATTTTATGCAGAAGCAGGAAAGGAAGATAATTTTTGTTTGAGGAGTTCCATGGTATGTTGCTGATATTTCAGCATGTGGAAATGACAATTTAGTACTCTAATAGCAAGAGTTGCAGAGGTATATACTTTTTTTACCCCATCTGTCTAAAGCTCGGGAATCCCTGTCTGAGGGGGTGGGATTCTTAGCTGAGGTTGCTTTAATTCCTTTAGGTCCTTGGGAGATGACCTCTGGGTCAGCAGTAGGATTTTTGAAAAGGAATTTGAGAGAGTCAAGGACTCTATAGTACCTGTCAGGTTTCCTGGGAGCAGGAATAAGGGTATCAGGAGTCAAACTGGATCCCTCCTGTCCCTTTCCCATAATCCCCTGCTGACCTGTAACCCTCAAACTGAGTTTGCTAGATGAAGAAAAAGGCAGCACCGCCTGCCCAGGAGACTAACTATCCCCATGAAGTAACATCCCTCCTAAATACATAACTCTTTATCTGATGCTACCTGCAGCATTATTCATCACAGATGGATCAGAGTCCCAGTTACTATGAACCCTGGAAGGCCTCAGGGAAGGATATGCCGGAGCACAAAGGAGCCCCTGTTCCTAGACACCAAATCCAACTTGTAGTGTGAAACAAAAGTGTGGGGATTAGATCAAGTAGCAGCGGCACAATCTCATCCAACGAAAGCTAAGCCAAGAAGGCAGAAGATGTAACCACAGACCTAGTGGAGTGGACTTTAACTGATCTGGATAACTCCATGTGCCTGCCGTCATAAATGTAAATAGTTACCTTACTGACCACCAAACCCTTTCTGGCCTGAGAAAAGGCCACAAAAAGCTGGTCTGACTTCCAGAATTCCTCAGTCCTCCTAAGATAAAAGTGTAGCTGCCTATAAACGGCTAAACAGTGTAAAATATATTTCCCCTTATTAGAATAATTAGGGAAGAAAACTGGAAGTTGAATGGATTGGTTGATATTAGCCTCTGAAGCCACCTTCAGAACGAAAGAAGGATTTGTCCTAAGGGATACCCTTATCTTTGTGGAAGACCACAAAAGGGGGTTTAATACTGAAGGCCTGCAACTTGGAAACCCTCTTGGCCGAAGTAATAGTCACCAAGAAAGCAGTCTTCCAGGACAGGAACTTAAGATCAGAAGAGACAGCCAGTTCGAAGGGCTTTTGTGTCAAAGACTGCTACACCAAAGTCAAATCCCATGGTGGGGAGGGATCCTTGATAGGAGGTCTAAGAAGAAAGACTCCTTTGAGAAAGGCTTTGCAGAGTTTAGAAGAAAAGGTGGAACCCTCATTTAAATCGAAATTAGAAATGACCACCAAATGGAGTTTAATCGTGGAGAATCTAGCACCTTCCTGAAAAAGTGAAGTCAAGAACAACAAAATGTCAGGAATCGGAGCTGCAAAGGGAATCTAAATTTTGTTGTTGTCTGGCCCAGACGTAAAATCTTTTCCATTTACTGGAGTACACTTTCTTAGTAGCAGGCTTCTGAGAAGCTAAAATTATATTTTTAACCAGAAAAGGAAGCCTGGAGACTGAAAAAGGATTACTGGAACTGGAGAAACCAAGCGGCTAGACAAAGGGTTTGTTGGGTGGGAAGAGGAAGCCCACCCCCCGGGATAGGAAATACAATCCAGGAAGGGATCCAATATCCAGGGAGGATATTTCAGATAAGACCAAAGAAGAGAGAACCACACCTGATGAGGTCAAAATGGGTGATGAGGAGGGTCTTCAGGTGGCAGGCTTTCCCTGTAAGGCCTTGGGGGTAAGCATAGAGGAGTCCTGATGGCTAATCATGAACCAGAGCATCCCTGGGTGACTTCCCTGTCGGGGGGATCAGGGCAAGGTAGTTGCTGCAATTGTGGTTGACTGGGGAGGCAAACAGATCACAGCAAGGTTGAAACCAACAGCTGAATATCTGACGTGCCACTGATGGGTTCAGGGAGCACTCATGAGGACTCAAGATGTAACTGCCGAGTTTCTCAGCCAGCAAGTTGGAACTGCCAGGAATGTGAGTTGCAAGAAGAAAGCGCCTAGAAGACATCACCCATTCCCATACTCTCATGGCCTCTCTGTACAAGGGATAGGACCGTGTTCCCCCTTGCTTATTGATCTACCAGACTACAGCCATGTCATCCATTTGAACTGCTACAGTCCCGGCAGCGAGACCCTCCTGAAAGGCTTGCAACTTTAGAAGGACTGCTCTGATCTCCAGGATGTGTATGTGCAATTTCTCTGTGGGGGACCACGTGCCTTGAACGGTACTTCCCCAAAAATTCTCCCCCACCCCAACAGAGAGGCATCTGTGGTCACAGTGGCCTTGGGCAGACAGGGGAAGACACAAGGGTTAGCCGAGTGCCAGGTTCTGAGACTGAAGCCACCAGGCAAGGTGATTTCTGCACACCTGAGTTTATCCTGACAGGCATGGACATGGGATGAACCTAAGCAGACCACCAAACCACCAAGGTCTACTGTAGAACCTGCATGTGATACCTGGCCAGGAGTACTAACTGAATGGCAGCTGCCATTGAGCCTTTTTGTAGAATTAGGTGGGCTGCTGGATGTTCCAGAACCAGTAAGTGACTGACCTGATCCCGAATAAGTTGGAACTCAGAGGGGGAACTGCTGCAGTCTCCAACACTGTGTCCAGAAGATCCCCAATGAACTCTAGGTTCTGGCATGGAGAACGATTGGATTTGGGCAGACTGACTGTGATTCCAAGATCCTGAAAGAGGCTGAGGGTATAATTTGTAGCAATTGACAGTTAATGCCTCGTGAGGGCCATGAGGAGCCAATCATCCAGGTACGGAAAGACCTGGAAGCCTTGCAGCCTGAGATAGGCTGCCACCACTGCCATACATTTGGTAAACACCACCTGTCGATCTTGACATGATAGTACATGTCCTCGAGATCCACTGAGCACATCCAATTATCTTTGCACAAGAGAGGCAGAATGGACTTAACAGTGAGCATCTGGAACTTGGACTTCTGGACTGACAGATTTAGTTCTCTGAAGTCCAACATTGGATGCAGGTCCCCAGTCTTTTTTGGCACCAAAAGGAAGCAAGAGTAAAGTTCTGGACGCTCGTTGTCCTGCTGGGACCTCCTGGATGGCTCTTTTTTGAAGAAGACCTTGAAACTCGAGATGGGCCAACTCCCATTGTGCGAGGGGGAACATCTGGGAGAGATTTTAATACTGGGGGAGGGGGGGACTGAAAGAAGGGAATCACATAATCCCTGGAAATAATCCTCAACACTCACCAGTCTGAGGAGATATTTGTCCAAGCTAGCGGGTTCAGGGAGAATCATCTCTTGATTGCCACCAGGGCAGGACAGTCGGACAATGCTTCAGGAGTGCTGAAAGAGCTTGTCCAAGAAGGGTTCCCAGGAGCCCTGATTCTGTGGACCCCTTTTGCCTCCGGGAC
This sequence comes from Protopterus annectens, assembly GCF_019279795.1. Taxonomy (NCBI): domain Eukaryota; kingdom Metazoa; phylum Chordata; order Ceratodontiformes; family Protopteridae; genus Protopterus; species Protopterus annectens. Next base: position 623,691,967 of record NC_056735.1, on the reverse strand, counting down.
AGTGTCTACCATTGAATCCTCTGCCCCGGCTTGAGGAAGAGGATTTTTGGAGAGTCTCTTGGAAGGACAACTGAGTCCTGTGAAACCAAAGCTTCTTACTCATTTTCTGATTCTTAGAAAAGAATCACTGGGGATAGAAAACCTGATTCCCACTGTGGACAGTCTTACCTTCCTGCTCACTGCGGGTGAATGTCTCCTTGCTGGAAGGTCCGAACAAGGTCAAACCGTCAAAGGGGGCATTGGCAAAAGATGCCTTGAAGGTGAAGCCAGGCATGCTGTCTGATGGCAATTCCTGCGCCAGCCGCTCGAGAGAGATGTCCTCCAATGCACTGGAGATTAACCTCATCAAGGCAGTGCCAGGGAAGTCAGAGTGGACATCTTAGGAAAGACCAGCTTAAGACTCTCTGGAGACAGCAACTCTGTAAGGAAAGTGGTGAGTTCTTATAACAAGCCCCTCTGAAACTGGGTGAAATGTGCCATGTAGTTGGTTGCCCTCAGTCCAAATGTAGCTGAGACAAACATGTGGTTTCCGAAACAGTCAATTGCCCAAGACACATTGTTCAGGGGATGGACCAAGGGAGCTCTGCTCCGCTAGCTCCTTTTTTGTAGCAGCAGCTGTGACACCCCACCACTAGCAGAGTAATCAAGAAGCCTCAATCCTCACCACTGGCAACAGTGGGGGATGTACACACTGGGAGGATGACAAGTACACACACAGTAAAGTAAAATTTCCCTTAACAGCACACAGAGACCACAGTCATTCTGTGGCTAGTTTCTCCCTCTTTCTCCAGTTCCCCAGTGAGACTCCTCACTGGCACAGCTATAAGCTATAAGGGTTGAGATCTCAGCTGAGTGGCCAGGTCAAGACCTCCAGCACCTTCTCTGTCAAAGCAGTGGTTTGTGTCCCTACCCAAGTAGCTGACACACACACTGAGGTTTGATTTATACACACACACCTGGGAAAGGCTGCCACAGGTTTACAAGCTATGCCCCCTTCTGCCCAGACTATAAGGTTGTTTGGACTGCCACCAGCCACTCCTTATCAGCTGCTTTAAGATGCTTAACGAAGGGTGCCCACTCTTACTACGTAATGTTACTATTAATCCAAATGGTAATTTGAGCAAGGCTATTAGAAGTGGCTTGCACAATAAATATGCAAGTACTTTTAGAGTTTAAAATACGTCTACACAGACCAGCCACAATTGAAAAGTTTACACATATTTAATAACAAATAAAAACAAGAAAGTACTCAGTAAATAAACAGTTACTTCAGAGTTCAAAATCACAGGAAATATTTAAAACATTGCAGGATGGTCTCAAATAAATAAAAAAAAATCTAAATTAAGCTCAGCTCTATTCCTGACTATATCTAAAGGAAAGTACTGTACTCTAGTTAACTTACTTACAGAACAACAAGGCAAGACAGATGTGGTGAGTGGATGTTCTTGTCAGGTCAAAGACAAAATACAAAACCTCTCTCTCTCTCTCTCTCTCTGAGAGTTCATAAATTAATATTCCAAATATTACTGCTAGAATACTTGCAGCATGACATCATTTCTTGTCATCTGACTATCCCAGGTGAAAAGCCCCATTGGTAGAAACTGCCAGCATTTTCCTGTGAAAAATGCATAGCCCTTGAAGCCTTGCAGCTGCTGGAAGACAAAAAGTAATGCAGAAGGCTCCCTAGTTTTAGGCAGCCTGTCTCCTTCCTGCTTGAAAGCATCTTTTATGGCACGGTTAAAAAATAATTTAATTTCAACTATTTTCTTGAAGTTTTGCAAGTTAACCCTCTATGTTCGAGTTTCCACTGTTTAAAATATATACATTTACAATAGTGTATGTAACATTTCTGTTCTAGGGTACACTGTGGATACATCTTTAAGCTCAGTAATTGTACAAACTTCACAAACACTTCTGTACCAGCAGTTTGATATACACCTAACATACGGTTCTAATACATTTGTAACATAACATATGAATCATGTTGACATTCACACCTGATATATAATCATTTGCAAAATTCCAGACAGCCGTGCTGTCATCTCCCCCTGCCACACTTCTATATTTACAAATGACATACGATTATTTACAAAATTCCAGATAGCTAGGCTGGCAAAATGTTGAAGCCTTTACTCCAAAAGGCCTTATCTTTGGGGGGACTGAGGAATTTGTCCACTGTTTTTGTACTGGTTCCACTATGTCCGGCTCCTACCATGCCAGCGATGAGTTCTACAAGCTTGTTGGCAGGTGGGGACACCAAAGTAAAAAATGGGCCCACCCCAAATGCCTTCAGGAACATGGATTCCTCTGAAGATGGGCGGGAGAAGACCAACCGCCTCTTTTCTTAAGGATTTCGAGGATGTCCCCAAAGGATACTTCCTCAGGTAGAAGTCTGGGGGTCCCATCTCCCTCCTCCAAATCCATAGTCCAAGTGCCTCCTCTTACACATCCTCTTCAGAGTGGGTTTCCTCCATGGTGGGCTCTGGGGAAGACTCAGAAGAGGCCAGGACCCCAAGCTGGGTAATGCCTGTCTGCAGGCATGCACAGGGGACTGACCCTGGAAGGATGATGAGGCCTCACTTCCCAAAGCCAACAGGGGCTGGAGAGGACCTAGAAATGAAGGATAGGTAACTGCCCAGCCAGGGAAGTTCCTCTCTATCGCCCAGAAGGCCGATAGACTGGACAATGCCCCCCTCTCCTTGCCCATGGCTGCCCAGGCAGGAAGGAAGGACCCTGATGCAGCACCGTCTCCAGCTGGTATCAGTCCCAAGCTGTCCAGTGCGAAGGCCCTCAAGGGAAGGGAATGGTCCAAAAACCCCAGGACTGACCCCACCCCTCAGGAAACAGCACAGATCTTGTGGGGCCAAGGTGCAGCATGTTCCAAGGGCAGCGGAACAACGCCTGCCAGGGACCCTGACAGTGTCGGGAAGGAAGGAATGCCAGACACTGTCGGCCTCTTATAAGGAATGCTCTGGTCCTGGCGATCCAAATTCAGGGTGGAGAAGGTCCCCTAGGCAACTGTGCTATGGATGGCAACAAGCCAAACTTGATTTGAGCCTTGAGGAAACTCACCATCCTATCCATATTCATGGGTAGCAAGCTTCTAGAAGACCTGGAAGATGCAACAGAATGCCCCAACCTTATTGGAGATGCAAAAAGTCTGTGATCCCAGGAGGGGGACTGACTCTGATGCATTGGATCTGAGCTCCTGCACCTCAAGGGGAACTTTCAATGACTATCAGATCTGAAGAACCATCAGATCCAAAGTCCTAGATGGATCCAATGTGCTAAATGGTGCTGCAGACAGATCCGACAGACTGGTTGGATCCAAAGACGGTTTGCTCAGAGTCAGATCTGAGGGCCTCCCAAGGCGCTGAGTCCTTGGATCCGAGAGAATGATCCAAGGCATTCAGAGTGGAAGAGCTTGGATCCAAAGCCAAAGAGGCTGGGCTCTGATCCAGGGATCTGCAATCCTACAGCCTCTGCTTTTTAGAGGGGGATGCCTTAAAGGAAGAGGAAGTCTTCCTCTCAGGATCCGAAGGAGTTGTAGAGGGGTACCCAAAGCTAGAGGAACCCCCCTTAGCTAGCCCCCTTTTTAATAATTTGTTTCTGCGATGCATGAGAGCCCTGGGGTTGAATGTGGCACAGATGTTGCATTCAACCTCCAGGTAAGACTGTCCTAAACAGTAAATACACTCCTCATGCGAGTCGAAATGAGGCATCTTCCGACTGCATGAGGAGCATCTCTTAAAGCCAGAGGGCTTTTCAGAAGAGACTGCCACACACACACAAACTCCCGAGAGAGAGAGAGAAGGTACCACACACACCTTCGGGAAAGAAAAAAGGTACAAGAGACCCAAAAAACTACCCTAAGTAAATAATTATCTATTTAAGTAAAAACTATACTTTAACTAGAAAAATAGCTATGGAAAAGGACCCACAGAAAAAGGTGGGAACCCAAGGGACAACCCCTACATAAAGTACAGGGAGGGCAGGAAGCCAAAAACTACACTAACCCATAAGAAGAGGTTAAGAAAGCACTACAAATAAACGGAAGCAAGAGAAACCCAAAATAAATTACATTTATCTGTTCTACAGCTGCAGCTACAGGAATCGCATCCTAGTGTTTCCACGGCAAACAAGATCTGAGGGTTACAGCTCAGCAGAGGATTATGGGAAGGGGAGGAGCTGGAGTTCTGGATCTGTCCATCAGCTGCCAGCTCAGATCAGAGGTCAGATCCAAGACCCATCAGTGATGAATAATGACACGGATAGCATTAGATCAGTATTTTAAAAGTACCACCAAAAACCTTGAAAAAAGCAGTCATAGCTGTAATACCTAAACGGGGTAAAGACCATCAGATCCAGCTTCATACAGGCCCATTTCAATACTAAACCATAATTATAAAGTATGTACATGTCTATAATGGCTGAAAGAATGGTAAAAGTAATGCCAAAATTGATAAATGCAGATCAGTGTAGTTTTGTAGAGGGGAGAGAGACATTTGACAACATTAACAGAACACTGATGATTCAGAGGGAAGCAGAATGCAAGAAAATACTATTGTTGTCTGGGTCTTGATGTAGAGAGAGCATTTGATAGAGTAAGCTGGGACTTTATGAGCAGGACAATGGAAGCATTTGCATTTATGGAAAAAATTATAAGGTTGATTAGGAGGATATAAGAGGAATAAGAGGCGCACATTAAAGAGGGTTTAGTCCTCTATGACAATTAATGCTCAAGCAGAGGAACCATGCAGGGGTGTTCTCTTTCCCCTTTGTTATTTGCATTATATTTAGATCTACTGGCAAAGAAAATAAGGGGACAGAAATTCAAGGATATAATTGGCATGGCAGTCAAGAAAAGCTGGCTCTAGTTGCAGATAATATTTTATAGGTTCATAGGTTGGCACTAGGCTATCGGCCCTAGGGCCTATACAAGCCTAGCTTTAACAATTCCCTAGCTATTTCTTCCCACAATATTTACTTCCCTGGACCCCTGTCTAGCAGGGTGACTGACATGATCCCCGGAGTAAATTTCCTATCTCCCATCCGGTCGTCATAGGTTCATAGGTTGTTCTTGCTGCATCATTTTATCTAACTGGACTTTGACTCTGTTCTACATAGCTATCAGAACTCTCTGGTTTGACCACTGGACTGACCTCTTGGTCTAATTTCATGGAGTACACAACTGGAAGTTTACTTAGCTTGTCTTCAAAAACAGCATACTCTGCGAAAATAGAATCAGTGATGCTAGAACTAGGACATCTGCTTACATAATGGATTTCTTTGGTAAAAGAAAGCAGTTTCATTTTTAAACTGTCTCTGAGACCCAGTAATGACTGTACAGATCTTCTGACTGCATACAATTGCAAGCTGTAACTGTTCCCAGCTGAATAGCATGAAAGCACTACTGAGCGCCTTCAGTCAGTTTGAATCTTTTCACCTCCATAAGCAACAAGCTTCGCACAATTGATCAAATTAAGTTGTTCACTAGCTCTTACTCTAGCAAATGTTTCCACTGACATAACATTGCACTTTTATCAGGACAGTACAAAACACTTCTTTTTTTGCCAACAAATATACTGCATTAACCTGTTCACCAACCACTGATACACCATCTACTTAGAAAATAGAGATGCAACTTTCTATATAATCAACTTGTTTTTTTGAGCGGCCTTTCTTAATAAATGAATGAGGCTTGCTTGATTTACAAACCTGACAAAACCAGAAATAGACATTACAGTGTTGTGGAACATTTTGACAAGAGTTTCAGATCTTTTTGGGATACAAAATTAATGAAGCTAAAACAAAGACAATAGCGGTAAAATATGTACCCACGTATGAACTGGTTCAGCAATATCCATATTTATGGGAACATGATAAAATGAAGTATTTGGGAGTATGGATTAAAAATTATTCTGGCGTGGCAGCCAAGGACATGCAGGAAGAGACTAAATAAAAGATAATACAAAAACTGAGAAAATGGAAGCTTTGTTATATTGATATGGATAGTAAGATGCAGTTAAAATGCTTAGTCCCATTACTCATACACGGGTCCCATTACTCATACACGGGTCAGGCATATTTTTATCAACGAGAGGAAATGTTGTGGATAGTAATAAAGAATTGAAGGTCTTTATCTGGGAAGGGAAGACAGAAAGACTCAAGTGAGATAAGCTGATTCTTCCAGTAGAACAGGGTAGAATGGGATTACCTGATTTGAAGGGGTATTCCAAAGCTAAACAGTTAAGGCTCCTACACAAAGTAGAATCAGAAAACTATAATTCAAAGTGGAAAGGGATGATGATGAAACAGGGGAGAAGCTCAAAAAACAAGGGCACACTGGGATTTTGGATGCAGGCTTTTAACGAGAATAACAATATTTATGCAGAATATTATATCTATAAAGTAGCAGAAAGTATCCTAAGAACTAAGCCAACATGGGAATGGAAAAAGGAGATTCTGCTGATAGGGATGACTGCAATTAGGGATACAGACAATAGGCAAAAGTGTGCTGGAATTTATCGGAGAAAACTGGCAAAGGAACCAAGGTACTGGGAGCAAATAACTAGACAGGGAAAGATGATGGAATGGGAAGATAACAAGAATTTACTTGGACTGCAGGTTAGAAATTGCCCTTCTTATCAAGGATGGATATCAGAGTATAGGCAAAGAAAAAGAAATATGGGGATCCTAAATGAAAGACCACTGGTACAGTTTTTAGTAGAATCTAGAACAGAAGCTGTCGTTAAAAAAATGAAAAATTAGTAGAGTATATACAATATTTCATGATAGCTATAAGAATCAATCAGAGGAGGTTAGAAAGGATTGGGAAGACAGACTAGATAAGCAATTCACAAAGAAACAATGGGAGGATATATGTATGTCTCCCAAATATGCAACAAAATCTAGAAGATTTAGGATTTTTGCTTGGAAATGTTTACATAGATATTTTTATACCTCAAGTAGACTTCAGAGAATTCTTCCTCAGGTAGACAGCAAATGTTGTAGGTGTGATGGGGAAGAAAGAGGTAATTGGGAACATATTTTCTGCGAGTGCAGTGAGTTGGACTTTAAGGATTTCCTGCGGGATGCACTGTCAGAGATGATGGGTGGGCAGATTGGTGTGATGAGGGAAATTATTTTTCTGAGCTATGATACAGAATTGGAATTGCCTACTAGACATGGTTATTAGGCCTTGCTGTGTCTAATTATGGTGACTGCCAAAAATAAAACTACAAGATGGAAATCAAAATCTACACCAACTATACTACAAGTAGTGAACATAGTAACACAGATAAAACAACTGAAACTGAGATAGTTAAAAAAAGGTAGGGATCAAACTACATAGGAAAAAATGGGAACTGTGGGAACAATACATACAGGGGAGGAATGAGGTCTAAAAGAAGGCAGGACTTAAATAAGGTATGTAATGTTTAATGAAAATGATTGGGTACGACTATAATATAATGTTTGCAACTGGGAGTGTGTCATTATGGTTTGTGATATAAAATGCTTTCAACTAGGATTGTGTCGGTGTGGTTTGTTTTCATTTATATAAATGCATGACTGCCTATATTATAAGTGATGGTTTAATAAAGATGTTTCTTGTTTAAAAAATAAATAAATAAATAAAGGACAGGAACTCCGCAAATTATGTAATGCTGCTTAGGTTATACGATACATAGCAATACATGTGAAGTGTAATGTTTGTAAATATGATATAGAGCAATATATGTGAAGTGTAATGTTTGTAAAAGTGAACTTGTTAATACAGTTTGATTACTTTTATATAAATGTAAATCTGCGTATGTCACACGTGATAATTCAATAAAGGTGTTTTAAAAAAGCAACCAGCATTAACAATGATGAAATCATACCAACAGGATGAGTTGATCCTGACAAAACTACAGCAGAAGAGAAAAGTATTCAGTATTAAAAATTGGAGACAGCAGAGTGTTGGTGGAAAAAGTTTAATCCCTGTACATCAGGCAGAAGAGAAACATTTATCCCAGCAATCGGGGGATGTCAAGAGGCAGATGTGAGACTGAAGCTGCTGTATCCAGTTGTCTTCAGAACATTTTTTCTGGAGAATCAAAATAGATTTTTGTGATGTAGAACTGGTCAAAGTTTATCCAACAAAAAGTGGGCCAGTAAACAGAAGGGGACTCTGGTTCTCATTCTTCTGATAATAACCTCATAGAGCGACTTTCCCAATACAGCCTTTTCCAGTGTTCCAAGGGAAAATGCTAGAGTGACAGAAAAAAGCACAGGAGTTGACTAGAAGAATCAGGAGTACCTTGGATTTGAACTAGAGCTTGGTGTTGCGAGAAAGACCATCAATGCTGACATAAGTGAATAAATGGGAGATTATAAAGCATCAGTCCCATTTGTGAAATATGGTTTTACAAGAAAAAGTGGCTAAGAAAGACCTTGTGGGTGGACTGTAAAGCAGATACCCACTGATTATATTATACATAGAATTACGATATTTTATAGATACGAGGATGAATATCTGGATTAATGCCCTTAACTTAAGGTATAAACAAGTGTTTTTTTCTGCAAGCATGCAGGCTTGAAAAATAAGACAAAACAATGAAAGCCAAGACAAATGCAAGGCTTCTTACATATGTAAAGATATTAGCTTGTTTACTCAATGGAAGTGAAGAAGTCTGCTTCTAAGGCTGCAGTACATATTCTGTTCTGAGGGAAATTTATAAAGATTCATTTTTGACTACTTTTACAATGCAAACCATTAGTCTGCAGATGCAACCAATTACTTTTGGCAGTTCCAAGAACAATTACCCTTGCTGAGGGAAATGCAAAATGTAAGGGTACGACAGCAAACAATTCAGTGTAAAGTAATATTTGAAATTATGGGAAGTGGATATGAGATATCAGCCTTAATACATTTAATGGAAGTTTACAATTTAGTTTTATTTAAAGATAGCCAGTGCACTTTTTCTTAGGGCTAAAAGTTAATATTTTCTGAATGAAAACATACAAGCTTTTTTTCACATCTGGGAGGGGACTACAGACAAGAAGAGACAGCAATCAGTGTAATTGAGAAAACAGTCTGCAGCATGTGCTTTAGCATGGGTACCCTTAATTTTAGGTTACGTAATGCCGGTGGGTGCAGCTATCAATTTGGGCCAACTGTTCCCATCTAGACTATTAAACTTCATTTTGTGAAGATGTACATCATTTTGTGTGTTTGTTCAAAGTTAACAGGGGATGGGGTGTTTTGAAAAAATAATTTTGTTTGTTTGAGGGTTTTCATTAAAACAAAAAGTCTCGAAAAAATGTGACAAAGGTTCAAATGGAGATAAGAAGCAACTGCATAAAAGATAAGTCTGCCAAACATTAGTGTGTGCATGTAACACGAAAGCTGGAAATGCACATTAAAAAAACTGGACTTGTACAACTGGTGGGAACAAGAACTTTTTATCATAATGGCTACACTATCCATATTATCTTAGAACATAAATGGCCTTACATGTATAGACAAAAAGGAAAGACTTTTCAGTTATACTTAGAAATGCAGAGCACCAATAACTGTGCTGCAGGAGACACATTAGAAAGAAATGAGCATGTAAATTTGACAAAAAGAAATTATTTCAAGATGGATATTCTGCAGAATATTAGGGGCAAATTAAAAGGGAACTATTATACTAATTGCTACAGGGCTCCATTCCACCAAAAACTGTTATTATGGAACATAATATTTGGGGAGGAATAATCAGCCTTTGGCAAGGATTATAATAACTGGGGAATGGAACTTGATTTACAAGAGTCAGGGTGTATCAGGGGGACCTAGAAGAGAAAATATAACAAAAGGGTTGACTTATGAAGAAATTTATGAAAATGTTTGGTATGGAAGATGTGAAATCAGTAGTAGTAACTCAGACAGAATTTACACAGTTATTCCACAAGGTACAATAACTGGGCTAGACTAAACAGAGATTATATTTCACAGAAATATGTTCATTTGATTGAAAGCTTTGACACGCATCCAATAACTACTTCAGATCATGCACTGATAACAAAAAACAAGATGAAAATGCAGAGTAATGAAGTAAAAATGTGACATTGACAGGAATTTAAGGAATGGATAGTGGAAATGATTTAAGAGTAATTAGAAGGATAAAAACATTCAGAAGTTAAACCTAGTGAGTGGGATAACATGAAAATGGAGTTGAAAATAGTACAGAAATAAAAGAGAAAGACATGGTTAGAAGTAATAGGAATTACTTAGAGGGGATGACAAAGGGTAAAGTATTGCAGAATAAGGGGAACCTCACAGAAGAGGCGGCATACGTGCAGACTGCTAAAAAGAAAATAAGGGAGAATATGGACAGTATGCAACGGTTTAAAAACATTGCCATAAAACAACTATTTTTGATGACTCCAGAGCACAAAAACATTTAGCAGAACAACTTAAGCAAGAGAAAGTACAAAGGGTTGTAGCCAAACTTAGGGAGCCTATAACATGAAAAATAACCAGAGATCCATATATTTTGAAAATGTTATGAAAATTTGTATAAGACATAGAAACATGGTAATAAAGAAAGAGCACAAATGAAAATATTTATGTCAGACTTAATTATGCCAAGGTTATAAACACAGGAGTCACAACTAGCAGTTCATACAGGAGATGAGATAAAAACAGTGATGCATAATCTTCAGGAAGGAGCAAATTACATAGAAATAAATGGAAAATGTGGGAATGATACATGCAGACAAGAATGTGGTTGAAGGGAAGGCAGAAATTCAGCAATTTATATAATGTTGGACTAAAGATAGTTACAAGGAATGAAAAAATGTGATATATAATGTATGTAAATGGGAAAACGTTAATAAGGTTGGTCTTCTTTTGTTGCTGCTCTTTAGGCTTTTCCTGGTTAGGGGTTGCCACAGTGGAACTCCTGTCTGCTAATGATTGGCAGTAGATTTTGTTAATGTATATTAATTCAAAGGTGTTAAAAAATTATGAGATTGAAAAGACACGGAAAGAGAGTGAGAAAGTAATAACATTTGAACTCTGTCTCTCATGTTTATCTTTCAGCTGCAATAAATAAATAATTCACAGCACAGTGGAAATACACTGCATGCATAGGGAGGAATGAATGATACCTTTGCAGTTACTAGAAAATGCAGGTCAGAAGTGATGAACTGTCAGCAGCTACACCTACGTTCTCTATCACGTTTAATGAACTACCAGTAAAATTTCTCAACACAAGAGTTCAAATTTTACAAGAAATTTGTATTCATAGATGTTGGTGTTAAAAATGCAATCCAAAAACTTTAAAGAATACACTGCTACAATAAAGGCATTAATTGCAAAAAACAAAAAAAAAATGCTTCAACTATATTTGGGAGTTGAACCCTATATTTTCTGCATCCTTACCTGCCACCGATACCCTGAGGTAACCTACTGCAAGTAACGTTTGAGTTACTCAAGTCCACCATTTTGCTAATTAGCTTCCTGACCATACGGTCCTTCCACCCCCAATAATGGAAATACATTTATTAATGAGAGTTTTTGCAATGGGGCTGTGCTTTCAGAACCCTCTTTTCTAGGGCTCTGGTCCCAATTTCAGAATTCTAAGTATACTACCTCTGATATTGCACTTGCCAGGAGAAAAGGGAATACATTAATTTGCATTTTCTCTGAATTAGAGCAATTAAAGTAAAACAGATAATAGACTTGGGGCCCTACCATGATACTGGGGGTGGGCAGCACCTCTGCAAAAAAACAAAGACATTTACAATTGTGCTTGCTTTTATTTGCTGTCATGGTATAAATATCACAGAGATATTAAGATGAGTGATGTTCTTGTGAAGTACCTACTCTGCTTTGGTTAATCTATGAAGTATATCCTACATTAGAAAATAGGAATATTGTATGCTTCTCTGTTCTGTTTTTAGCTAGCAATTCTATACATGCACTCAGCATTATTTTATTTATTTTACTAGTAAAAGCTGTCACTAATAATGCTGACAGTTTTAAGTTTCTTTTAAAATAATGAAGAAACCTATGACCTCTAACCATAATAAAAGCAAAAAAAAAAAAGGTCTGTCCCCCCAAGATTTAAGTAAACAAATATGCATGTATTTGATTTGTTGTTTTGCAAACTATTTTTGGGTTATCCTTCTCAAAAGCCCTCTCACTAGCTGATTCATTCCTGAACTTGTGTTCTTACCTCAGGGGAAGTATTCCCATTTGGAATACATTGAAGCATTCTATACAGTATAACGAGGCAGGTCTGTCCATGAGCCCCAGTTTCTAATTGCCACAAAGATATAAAATTCTATCCCTGTAATGCTTACAGAAAGCTGATTGTCATATTAAACTAAGATGCAATTGAGACCCACCACACAGGGTCCTCTTGATGGGCAATGATATATATATTTTTTATTTTCCAAGGAAAATACTGCAAAATTCTACAATATGGACAGAATATTGGATAAACATCTGACAGCTAAGCCAGAACATGCATTCACTGCAGCTTGCACTTCTGTTTACTACTTGTAAAACTGTCCACTTGATTTATTCACTGTTCTATACTTACTCAGTTTTAGATTTAATAATACCTAGATGCTTTAAAAATATAAAAGGACAATCATTGGTATACTCCCTGGAATTTCATCTAATGCAAATGGAGCTTTATTTTTCAATATCCATGAATCAGTGCCCCTATTAATGTTGACCACTCGTATATCTGCGATACTTTGCTTGGAGAAGACCCTCTGTTGAAAATCTACTCTTAGGTACAATCCTACGCAGTACCAACCCATCTGCGCTCTCAAATAAAGCAGTGGGAACAGCATACTGACCATAACAGGGTCTACTCTACAAGTGTCAATGCTACAAACATCAGCTAAAGGCTGTTGGCCTAACAGAAGCATACTACTCAGAGGACAAAGATATCTGCTTATGTCCCAAAGTGCACACCAGTCTTCTGAAGTTAAGACTCTCCAGTCAGCACCAATAGGTAACATGTGATTGTTCTGAAAGCACCCTAGCCATGACCTTAGCAAGGATATTCAGCATTGAAGAGAAGTAGATAAATACACACAGTCTGTTACCCCATCACAGAATATTTTTGACCTCCCAGAAATTCCCAAAATGATCCTGACTGTATGTGATCACAGATATGGTTGTGGCACTCAATTCGTAACAAGGAACCTCAAAGGGAAGACACCCTATACTATAAAAGATGTACTTCAAAAAATCAGCCAAATGAGGTCTAAGGTTAAGCTCTTTACTGGAGATGGATAGACTGAAAAGCTGTAGAAATGCATCCAGTATGTGAATGACACAGATCCACTTAGGAAGAGGAAGAGAAAAACAGGACCAGACTGACTGCTCTCCCCACCCACTGACCAGATTGTGTGGCACTGAAAGACTGGGAAGGGAGCTACCTCTGGAATACCACAACGCACTGGATGAGAACATCTAACGTTAAAGTAGCAACAATGTGTTCCTCACACTGAAAGGCTAGTATTTTCTCCACCAAGAGCAGGGAACTCTTGCACAAAAAGAGCCCCTAAAGGGGACCAATCCAAGGTCAGTGGGGGAGGGCACAACAGTACAGCCAAAATAACAATTAGCCTCTCTGCCTTAAACCTGTCAAGAAGGCAAGTAGTAAAAGGAAATCAATCGACAGAATCCTTTGCCAGTCCACCAAGAATACTCCCACTGCATATTTTCCATGATGCTGCTAAAGAGTAAGCTCTGGGAAGAAAAGTACTGCCACCAGTAGCAAAGGGATTCCCATTGCAGCACCCCATGTTCAGAATATTTTAGATCCACCTCATATGAGGCTACTGTTACAACAGGCCAAGCAATGGCAACTCAGCACACCTGTGACAACACGCTCAACTATCGGTATGGCAACACATTAAAATGCCCTCTTCCAATAATAATATAATTTTCAAACTGTCAAAGTTATCCCACCAGTTTAAAATGTGGGGATCCAGAATGAGAAGCAACTCTATTGCAGAAAGAAATATTTTACATTTTGAAAGACACATGCAAATAGAAGCTAGTGCTGCTATGAAGTGGTTCTGAAAAATGATCTTCAGGAACTTAAAACATTTCTTTTTCTCTGGGAGAGAAAGTAAACTGCTAAGGATGTGTGAAACGGCCTAATATGCATCCAGACAAGAATGTACCACAGGTGGGATGGCAGCAGCCTTAGGCAATTTTGATCCAAGTTAAAAAGACAGAACTTTGCCTGTCAGATAAGTAGAAAAGTACAGTTTTGTACCTACCATAAAATGTAGATGTTCGAGTGTATACACTGCTGCAGTCATTACACTTGGGTTATCCTGCTGTCAGGTGGTTCCCTAGTCAGCCTGAGTTCCAAAGTCTTGCTCAGGCGTCGGTTGCTGTCGACTCCTCCCTGACATCAGTGCGACAGGGGTATGTAAGATGCAGCAGACGCCATTTTCTTCAGTTTTTCTTGCCCCAGATGTCAGGTGCCTCTAAATAGGTAGGCAATTCCAATTGCTAATAAAACATACATAAGAAATGCAAACCACAACTTACAGCTACCAGCAAATACTCCCCATAGGTAGTAAAGGGTAGAAGACATAGGTGCGTACCAGTAACAGGGGAAGGAGGGAGGGTAACCTGGACTGCAGCAGTGTATACACTCGAACATCTACACTTATGGTAGATACAAAACTGTACTATGTTCATCATGTTACACTGCTGCAGTCATTACACTTGGGTAGAATCCCAAAGCTGAGGTAGGGTGGCTGGTTCTATAAGGCATTAGGGGTGGCTATAAGGCCCTGCAGCACTGCAGTGGCGAAGCCAGCTCTGGATTTAGAGTATAGAGGCAGATGGTAATGCTTGGTGAAGGTATGTACAGAACTCCAAGTTGCTGCTTCCAAAATATCCTTGGTAGGTACTCCTCTGAGGTAGGCAGCTGAAGTGGCTGTTGCCCTGGTGGAGTGAGATCTAGTGCTGCTAGGCACAGGTTTTCCATGGTATGTGTAGCAGAAATGTATACAATGTCCTATCCATTTTGAAATAGTCTGTTTTGAAATGGCTTTTCCCTGTGCTCCTGCAGCATATGTTACCAATAATTGCTCAAATTTTCTGAAAGCTTTGGTTTTGTCCAAGTAGAAGCGTAACTACCTGTGAATGTCCAAATAATGCAGCAGTTGCTCCCCTTTATTCTGTGCTTTAGGATAAAAAGTTGGCAGGTGAATAGTTTGGTTTAGAGCCACACTGGATACCACCTTTGGCATAAACGTAGGGTTAGTTCTTAAAGACACCCTGTCCTGGTGGAAAATGAGGAAAGGTTCCACTGCCATTAGTGCCTGTAATTCTGAAACTCTTCGTGCTGATGTTATTGCCAGGAGCAGAGCAGTTTTCCAAGAGATGTATTTTAATTCTGCTGTGTTAGCTGGCTCAAAAGGAGGTAAAGTTAATTTTTCCAAAACAAAGTTGAGGTCCCAAGTTGGAGTAGGTGCTCTACGGGGCAGTCTTATGTTTTAGTCCCTCTGAGGTACTGTTTTAACAGAGGATTAGAGAAAATTGGTGGATCCGTTTTGTAATGAGCAGAGATGGCAGAGGCGTGGATCTTGATGGATGAGCAGGAGAGGCCTTTGTCCAGCATCTCAGTTAAGTATTGTAGTATCTGAGGAATGTTTGGGACAAGAGGGTCAAGGCTGTGAGCTTGGTTCCAGGCACAGAATCTCTTCCATTTATCCGAATAGGCTTTCCTGGCACTAGGCCTTCTGGCCTCCAGAATGACATCCATAACAGCTTTGGAGAGAGGCATTGCTTGCTTGACTAAGGAATCTTCTATGCAGCTAGGTTTAAGGTCTTTAGCTGGTTGTGTAGTATTTGATTGTTGTGCTGAGTCAGCAGATGTGGGATTTGAGGCAAAATCCAGAGTGGTTCTTGTGCTAAGCTCCTTAAGATTGGGAACCAGTGCTGGTGTGGCCAGTCTGGTGCAATCAGGATCATCTTTGGCTCTTCTTGCCTGGCTTTTATGAGTACCTTTGGTAGGAGAGGTAGTAGTGGGAAAGCATATACTTGTAGGTTCTCCCAGCTGAATGAGAGGGCATCCACTTTCCATGCTTGTGGATGGTAACTCCTTGTGCAGAATTTTTGTAGCTGGCAGTTTATTGGGGTTGCAAACAGATCTATGTCCGGGCTCCACCATTTCTGTGTTATCATTCTGAATATTTGTGGATTCAATTCCCATTCGTGAGGGTCCATGATGTTTCTGCTCAAGTCGTCTGCCAGTGTTTTTTTCTCTCCTGGCAGGAATTGTGCTTGCAGATGAACTTGAAGGTTTATAGCTGTGTTCCACAAGGTCATAGCTTGTCTGCATAGGGGGGGTAGGAGTGAGTGCTCCCTTTCTTGTTTATGTACCACATAACTGTGGTGTTGTCTGCCTTTAGCAGTAGTTGTCCTGGATGCAGCAGGTCCTTGAAAGCTATAAGGGCATTTTGTACAGCTAGCATCTCTTTTTGATTGATGTGAAGATGTCTTTGTTCTGCCTGCCATGTGTGCTCCCCAGGCGTAATCTGATGCATCTGTTGTCAGTGTTTGCCTGGCTGTGGGTTGTGTAAAAGGCTGTCTCTTGTTGAGGTGACAAGCTTGATCCCACCATTGAAACTCCTGTTGAAGGCAAGGAATTAGTGGTATAACGGTTTCCAAACTTTGACAGTGTTGAGACCATACATTCTTTAGGTACCATTGTAGTTTCCTCATATGCAGTCTGGCATATGGAATTAGTAATATGCAGGATGCCATGTAACCCAAGGTCTGCAGAATTTTTCTTGCAGGGAGTTGGGTCTTTGTTGCCATCAATTGAAAGTATTGAGTCAGTTGTCCTTGCTTGTCTGGCGTGAGATAAGCCATCTGGGCCATTGTGTCCAAGCTGGCACCCAGGAATATAATCTCTTGTGAGGGCACTAGTTTTGATTTCTTTTCATTTACTATGTACCCCAGGCAACTTAATAACTTTTTTACAAACGCCAGATGTTTTAGAAGAATGTCCTTGCCCTCTGCTTGAATCAGGCAGTCGTCCAGGTACGGATAAATTTGAATTCCTTTCTGTCTGCAAAACGCAATTACTGGTGCCAGGCACTTTGTGAAGACCCTGGGCACAGTAGATAAGCCAAAGGGCAGTGCAGAGAATTGGTAGTGCACTGAACCAGCTATGAATCTGAGGTATCTTCTGCAGTTTTGTCTGATAGGGACATGCAGGTATGCCTCCTTGAGGTCCAAGGTCACGAGCCAAGCTTTTTTACCCAGCATGGGAAGAAGCTGCTGTAGTGTCAACATTTTGAACTTCGGAACATCCAGGTAAGTGTTTAGAGATGAAAGATCCAGAATGGGCCTCCAGGCTTTGTCCTTTCTGGGTACCAGAAAGAGTCTTGAGTAAAATCCTAGTCCTTGCTCCTGTGATGGTACCTTTTGAATAGCTCTCATATCCATGAGTGCTGTAATTTGTTTTTGAGCCTCTGCCCATTGATTTGGTGGCAGATTTGGCATTCCTTTTGACCTTGGCAGAGTGTGAAAGTGGAACCTGTAACCTTGAAATACACTGCTGAAAACCCATTCGTCTTTGGTGATCATTTGCCAGTTGTGGTAGAAGAGTGCCAGCTTTCCTCCCAAGGGGGCTGCCAAGAGAGATTTGTTTGGCAGCTGTAGTGGGAAGTCATTGGTGCTGGTTTTTATATGGTTGGGGCCTGTCTTCCCCTTCTTTCTGGCCTGATGCAACCCATTGTCGAGGCCTGTAAGGACCTTGTGTTTGACCTCTACCTCTTGGTTGTCTGTATTTTCCCCTTTGAGGTCCGTCTGTAATTGGAAAGGACCAATTCTTAGTTGGCCAGTTTCTGCTAAATCTAGGAGGCTGAACCTGTAAGAAATCCTTCACCGTTTGCATAGATTTTGCCTTATCCTCCATTTTCTTTAATACCTCTTCTGCCTTAACTCCAAATAACACATCCTGCTGCAAAGGTGCATCCAGTAATTTTGCTTTAACATGATCTGGTAACGTATGTTCTTTTAACCAAGTATGTCTTCTAATGACAGAGCCTGTAACTGCTGCTCTGCAGGTGGCCTCTAGAGAATCAAAACCACATTGCAAAGTATGCTTTCCAACTTGTTCAGCTGCATGCAATAAATCCTGCATTTCTTTAAAATTAGGAGGATCTGATTTTTTGTTTTAACTGAGACAGTAAAAATTGCTGATATTTTAGCATGTGAAACTGGCAATTTAAGGCTCTCATTGCTAAAGTTGCAGATGTATATACTTTCTTTCCCCATCTGTCTAATGCTCTGGAATCTCTGTCAGAGAGAACTGGATTCTTGGCTGATGAGGCCTTAACCCTTTTGGGTCCCTGAGAAATAGTTTCAGGGTCAGCTACAGGGCATTTATACAGAAATTTGTGTGAGTCAGGGACTCTGCAGTATCTGTCAGGTTTAACAGGGGCTGGAGGTAAGGAATCAGGATTTAAGTTGGATTCAGTATACATATCATCCACAATATCTAACACTGGTGGAATAGCAAGGGGTCTGTGTTGAGGTAATAAAAGGAAGTATCTGAACCTTTTCTTGGATTCTGAATAATCCTGGCCTTCCCTGTGGAAATGCTCCCTCATAGTATGTAGGGTTTCCCCAAAGGAGTAGTCCTCAGGCAGTGAGGCTGATGGAATTGATTCCTCAGCATCAGAATCCTCATAAGGGGGTAAAGAATATCCTAGGTCTGAGGATGAATCAGAAAAGATGGACACCTGGTCGGATGAGTCATAGTCTGCATCCTGTCTAGGCCTTTTACCAGTAGGGAGTCAGAGTGATTAGGTCTTTGGCCATTTTGAGCATTTGTTTCTTAGGCATGGAGGCCTGTCCTGGAGAATGCTGTATTTGTTTCTTTGATTTTAAAGGAGGCTTAGACTTAGCTGAGGGTTTAATGCTTAACTGAGTAGGTCTGAAGACACCCTCTGAACTGTGGGTTGCTCAGCTACTCCGGATCCCTCTGAAGGGTTAGTTTCAGTAGGCTGAATAACTTGTGCATCCGAAGGCCCAGCCATCTCCATGTGGGAGTCAGAGGCAGCCTGTGGTTCTACAGAAGTGGTTGTCAGGGGCTGCAAAGGCACCTCGCTGAAAACCGGAGAACCGGCGACTGGCCTAGAAGAGACTTAGTCAGTTTTGGGCCTCGGATGCCTATCCTTGTCTTTGCGCTTTTTGTGTATTCCGGTCATCAGAAGTTCCGACGGCATGGTATAATTGAATTTTCTACCAAAATAATGTTAGGCAAAATCAAACTGACATTTAATAGTGCGCTTGTTAAACCTAGCACAAAACCGACAACCAGTGACGTCGTGGTCTGGGCCTAGGCATGGGATACAATAGGAATGGAAATCCTTATGAAGTGTTTGCTTCCCACAAGAAATACAGTTATTAACTTTTACTGACATTGGTCTGAGGCAAGAAAAAGTTTCCCCAACGGGGTACTTAGGTTTGTAGAAAACTTCGGTTCTGGATTCAGAATGAAAATCTCAGGAGACGGCCGACCGGCACTTGCGAACTGCTTTTGCTTCGGGCACCACACGGCAAGAAAGACTGATGAAAATGGCGTCGGCTGCATCTTATATACCCCTGTCGCACTGATGTCAGGGAGGAGGCGACAGCAACCGCCGCCGGACCAAGACTTTGGAACTCAGGCCGACTGGGGAATCGCCTGATGGCAGGATAACCCAAGTGTAATGACTGCAGCAGTGTAACACGAACATCAGATAGTTATAACTGTTGTATGATACCACTAAAGAAAACATAAAAAGTCAGGGGGCATACTGTGTCCCATTCCTGATCAGTAATAGAATATCTGAGGTACAAATCTAACATAAAATTGAAATACTGACCCACATCTACTGTCCTGAAAGATGCCAAAAGTGACAGATAAAAGTAACTTCTCTCTCATGGAACTAGATTTATAACAGCCAGCAAAGGATGCACAGCGGGGTAAAGAAGAAAAGTACAGCTGCGTAAGTAACAAAAAAAAGTTATGTACTCACTGCAGCATTCCATCTGTGTTGTTCATTTTCATTCTTCCTCCACCTGTGGGTTCAGATCAGAACCTCTGATCTGACTCAGCCTCTTTTTTATAGCTTGGGAACAGACTCTCGAGCGCATCCCTTACCCAGAATGTCCCTGTCTTCAGAATTAACTCAGACTGAGTTTTCAGCACCTGTATACGCAGATACATAAAAAATGGAAAGAAAAGCAAACATAGATAGCAGATAGAACCAGGAGTTCAAAAAAAACAGTGGTTCCTGGAACACCTCCACAAATTTTCCCAGAAGGGACAGGGGGCGCAGGGGGGTTTGAGAAATTGGACAACACAGATGGAACTTTATTGTGAGTACATAACTTGTTTTCCTGATGTTGTCATTTTTATTCATTTCTCAACCTGCAGGACAAAGTCTCCAGCTACAGTGACCCTGGGTGGCCCTTATAGAAGGATATTCCAAAGCGCTACAGAGTCCAAAGCAGCCTTACCTTCAAGACATAATATCTAACTTGTAATGTGTGCAAAGGTCTGGGACTTCAACCAAGTAGCAGCTGCACAAATGTTCTCTATCGGAAATCTGGACTGGAAGGCTTGAGAAGTAGACAAAGATCTAGTAGAATGAACTCTAACATGACCAGGTACAGCAAAATACACATGAGAAATGCAGTCGGTGATCCATTTAGATGAAGTAAATTTGGATACTGGCCTTCCCTTCCTAACATTGGAGAAGATGACACAAAGCTGATCAGTTTTTCTGAAAGATTTTATTTGGTCTAAATAAAACTGCAGCTGTCTATGAATGTCTAACAAGTGAAGAGTATTGTGAAGATATGTGAAGGCTGCCATCCTAGCTAGATAGGATTTTGTAGATAATTCTGTCACTTGTAAATATTAATATAAGCCACATGCTTGCTCTCTTAAATGGAAGAAAATAGGTGTTAAATATGGAACTGCAAAAATGTAACAGTGCACGCTGCTGTAGGAAAGCTGAAAAGTCAAGCATTGTGTAATTGTTTGATCACAAAACCCAAAGCCAAGATGTCTGGATGAAGGAATTCTTGCTTTTGTTTTGAGACTAGAGTTAATTGCTATAATGTCATTTATTGCTGTAGCTTCCTGATCAGGTGCAAGATCAAAGGGCTGTTTCACTATGAACTCTTGTAAGCCTGGGAAACAGAAAATAATGATGTAATCTGAAATGAGTTAGTGGTACTGTGTTATCAATTTAGGGACAGAGAGACTCAGAGCATTTTGCATTTGTCTTGAGAACATCCAAAATCACCAGCACTCTGCCTATGCTCTATATGTGCGTTTATTTTAGAACTGTGTTTTCTCTTAGATATAGCTAGGAAATAGGAAGATTAGATTTCTTTTTTTTATGTATTGATGTCAGAACTGTTCTACTGTATTATTTGAAGTATTTCTCTGTGATCTCTGAACTCTTGGCTAACACTATGTAGCAAGATGTACTGTCTGGTGTTTTTATTATTTATTATTAAATATTTTAAACCTTTCAACTGTGGCTGTCTTAGGTAGAGATAATTTAAGCTCTAGAGTACATTGCATATATATATAGTGATATTGTACAAAGCCACTCCAAATAAGCATTGACTGTTCAGTTGCACTTACCATTTGGATAATAATATTGCACAAGTTAATTGGACACCCTTTCATAAGGGCCTTTTAGTAGATGATAAATATTAGTGAGTGGTGGCAGTGATTTATATCATACAGTCTGGGTAAAAGGGGCACAGCTGGAGATCCTGTGCCAGCCTTCCCCAGGAGTGTCTGTGTGGTTGCATATAACTCCTATCTCAAAGTATGTGTGTGTGTGTGTGTGTGTGTGTGTGTGTGTGTGTGTGTGTGTGTGCGCGTGTGTCAGCAACTTGGGCAGGGACACGAAGCACTGATTGGACAGAGAGGGTGCTGGAGATTTTAGCTTGCCAACAGGCTGAGATCTGGACCCTATAACTGTACCAGTAGAGAGTCTTATTGGGGATCTGGAGAGAAAGGGAGAAACCAGCCCCAGACTGACTGTGATCTCTGTGTGCTCTTAAGGGAAATTGTACTTTACTGTGTGTGCATTTGTTATCCTTCCCAATGTGGACGCCCCTCACTGGTGTTAATGGTGAGGATTGAGGCTCCTTGATTGCTGAGTCAGTGCATGGGCGTCACACAAGTATGTTCACCTTTGTTCTGAAAATTGGGGAAGAAAACTGGCAGGTTAATGACCTGATTGATATTGTTTTCAGAGGCAACTTTAGGCAAAAAGAAGAGATTAATACACAAGGTCACTATCTTTATGAAAAATCAAGTAGGGAGGTTTGACAGAAAGCCTGTAACCCTTTAAACAGATGTGATGGCCATTAAAAAGGCAGTTTTCCAGGACAGAAATTTAAAGTCTACCTTGGCTGAAGATTCGAAAGATGGTAAGACAAGAGCTTGTAACATCATGGTTAGGTCCCAAAGGAGTGGGGTCTTTTATAGGTGGTCTAAGTAAAACGGTACCTCTGAGAAATGTCTTACACAGTTTAGGTGAAGCCAGAGATGATAAATTGTCCCCAGTGTGATAGTTTGAGATGGTTGCCAGTTGTACCTTAACAGTCAAAAGATTTGCCCCACTTCGGAAAACTGAAGCAAGAAAAAGTACAGTTTTGTACCTACCATAAATGTAGATGTTCGAAGATCCACATTGCTGCAGTCCTAACACTTGGGTAGTCCGCTGTCCCAGTCGGCCCGAATACCAAAGTATAAGGCTGACGTCGGTCAGGGCGCATTAGTCTGACGTCAGGACGTCAGGGTACAAATGCGCATGACCGACGTCATATCCTCAGTCTTTTCTTGCCCCAGATGTCAGAAGACCCTAAAAAGATAAGGCCAAAACCAAAAACACCAAACACTCTTGTGACAAATATATATATACAATATATACAATTTACAAAGTACAACCCACCCACACAACCACCCCTAAACACAGAGGGAAGGAGGGAGGTAAATTGGACTGCAGCAATGTGGATCTTGAACATCTACATTTATGGTAGGTACAAAACTGTACTATGTTCTTCATCCCACATTGCTGCAGTCCTAACACTTGGGTAGAATCCCAAAGCAGAGGTAAGGGAGGCTGGCAAATCATAAAGAAGCTGGAGCTGTCAACATGCCCTGCAAAATAGCCATGGCAAAACCAGCCCTAGATTTAGAGTAGAGAGGAAGGTGGTAATGCTTAGAGAAAGTATGCACTGAACTCCAAGTAGCTGCCTCCAAAATATCCTTAGTTGCCACCCCCCTTAGAAATGCTGTTGAAGTGGCAGTAGCCCTAGTGGAATGAGGCCTGATCCCAGCTGGAATCTCCTTGCCATGATGGGAATAACAAAATGCAATGCAAAACCCAATCCACTTAGAAATAGTTTGTTTTGACACAGGCTTGCCCTGAGAACTCAAAGCAAAAGAAACAAACAACTGCTGAGACTGCCTAAAATCCTTAGTCCTGCTTAAATAATAGCAACTGCCTGTGTACATCTAAAGTGTGCAAAATCTTTTCCCCCTTATTTTGGGGATCTGCATAAAAAGTGGGCAAATGAATAGTTTGGTTTAAAGCCACACTAGAGACCACCTTAGGCATAAAGGAAGGATTAGTGCGTAATGATACCCTATCCTTATGGAAAATCAAAAAGGCTCAACCGCCATAAGGGCCTGCAATTCAGAAACCCTTCTTGCAGAAGTAATGGCCAACAAAAAAGCAGTCTTCCATGACAAGTATTTCAATTCAGCAGTAGCCGCAGGCTCAAAAGGTTGTAGAGTAAGTTTCTCCAACACAAAATTGAGGTCCCAAGCAGGAGTAGGAGCTCTCATTGGGGGTCTTATATTCTTTGCGCCTCTAAGAAATTGCTTAAACAAAGGATGAGAAAACAATGGTGGGTCACAATCATAGTGAGCTGAAATTGCCGCAGCATGAATCTTAATGGAAGAGAAAGACAAACCTTTGTCCAATAACTCAGTAAGATATTGAAGAGCCACACTCAAATTTGGCTCAGAAACATCCAAATCCTTTGCTGCACACCAAAATAAAAATCTCTTCCATTTTCCTCGTACACTTTCCTTGTACTAGGTCTTCTGGCTTCCATAATCACATTCAAAACTTGTTGAGGAAGCTGAGACCTGCTATGGTTCAAAACAGAATATGCCAGGCTGTTAGATGAAGAGAGTGAAGCTTGACATTGAGTAGATGCCCGTCCTTTTGAGACAATAGGTGTGGAATCAAAGGTAAGGCCATGGAGGCTTCCTTACCAGACTCCTCAGCAATGGGTACCAGTGCTGCCGAGGCCAATCTGGAGCTATTAAAATCATCCTTGGCTTGTCCTGTCTGACCTTTAGGAGTACCTTTGGGAGGAGAGGCAGAGGTGGAAAGGCATACACATGAAGATTTTCCCAACTGAAAGAAAGAGCATCCACTTTCCAGGCTGTGTGATGAAACCTTTTCGTGCAAAACTTTGGCAGCTGGTGGTTTAGTGGAGAAGCGAACAGATCTATGTCTGGAGTTCCCCAGGACACTGTCAATGTCTGAAATACATGAAGATCCAGTTTCCACTCGTGGGGATATGATTTGCCTGCTTAACACATCTGCTAAGGAGTTCTGTGCTCCTGGTAGAAACCTTGCTTGAAGATTCAGTTGCAAGCTTAGCAGTCTCCCACAAAATCATTGCTTGCCTGCATAGAGGATAAGAATGTGTTCCCCTTGTTTGTTGATGTACCACATGACAGTTGTGTTGTCTGTTAGAATCAACACCTGCCCTGGAAGAAGTAAATCCTTGAAAGCCAGTAATGCAAACTGGACTGCTAACATCTCCTTCATGTTGATATGTAGATGCTGCAGTCTGGCAGGCCACTTGTCTTGTATCCACTTTCCATTCAGATGAGCTCCCAAGCTGTGTCTGAGGCATCTGTCGTTAGAATCTGACTGCCTCTGGCCGGGTCACAGAGAGTCCCTTGTTTAGGTGACATTCCTGAGCCCACCACAAAAATTCCTTTTGAATGCAAGGTATTATTTGAATGACAGTGTCCAAATCCTGGCAGTGCTGTGTCCATACATTTTGAAATACCATTGTAGCTTCCTCATATGCAGTTTGGCATTGGGAAGTACCAGAATACAAGATGCCATGAACCCTAAGGCTTGAAGGACTGTCCTTGCAGTCAGCCCGGACTGATGAGACAGTTGATGGAAGTAAAGAAAGATTCTTTTGTTTGTCCGGGGTTACAAAGGCCATCTGGGATGCTGTATTCAGTCTCACGCCCAGAAAGCACATGTCTTGAGAGGGTACTAGACTGGACTTTATTTCGTTCACAGAATACCCTAGGCATCTTAGCACTGCTATCACATATTCCAAATGCTGAAGAAGCACGTCCTTTCCTTGAGCCAGAAGCAGGCAGTCGTCCAAATAAGGATAGATTTGTATTCCTTTTAGCCTGAAGAAAGCTATCACTGGAGCCAGAACCTTTGTGAATACTCTGGGCAGTAGATAAGCCAAAGGGCAATGCAGAGAACTGATAATGAGAATTCCCAGCTCGAAAGCAGATACTTCCTGCAAATTAGTCTGATAGGAACATGAAGGTAAGCTTCCTTGAGATCCAAAGTTACCATCCAGTGATCTTTGCCCAGCATAGGTAAAAGCTGTTGTAACGTCAACATTTTGAACTTGGGAATGTCCAGATAAGTGTTGAGGATAGACAGATCCAAAATTGGTCTCCACGTGTTCCCCTTTTTTGGTACTAGGAACAGGCGAGAATAAAATCCTAGGCCCCTTTCTGGCACAAGAACCGGCTGAATGGCCCCAATTTGGAGCAACAGAGAAATTTGCCTGTGAGCCTCTTTCCTTTGCTGAGGAGGAATGTCTGGCATGCCTTTGAAAGGAGGCAAGGTATGGAAATAAAACCTGTAACCGTGGTGAATGATATCCAATACCCATCTGTCTTGGGTAATTAAACTCCAGTTTTCTTTGAAGAGTGCCAACCTTCCTCCCAAAGGTGCTGCCAGACGAGAAGATTCTGGCAGCTGAAAAGGCAGGTCATTGGGTCTGTTTACGAAAGGACTGACCCCTGCCCTCACCAGAAGACTGAGCAGGTGAACTCCTGTTCTAGGCCTAAAAGAACCTTGAGCTCTGCCCCTACCACGTCTAGACCTACCCCTAGACTGGGAATCATAAGCAGGATATGTCCACCCCTTGGTAGGCCAATTTCTACTAAACTTGGAGGCTGAACCTGCAAAAAATCTTTAACAGTCTGCATAGACTTAGCCTTGTCTTCCATTTTCTTTAGAACTGCTCCCACAGGCGAACCAAACAACACATCAGATTGTAAAGGAGCATCTAAAATCCTTGTCTTCACATGCTCAGCTAAATTCTGATCCCTCAGCCAGGCGTGCCTGCGAAGAACCGAACCAGTGGCAGCCACCCTCGAAGAGGCCTGCACAGCATCAAAACCACATTGCAAAGAATGCTTACCCACCTGTTCAGAAACATGAACTAAATCCTGCAACTCTTTACACTCAATACCTTCCGCCAAAGCATCTACCTTAGACTTTAATTGTGAAAGGAGATAATTTTGATATTTCAACATGTGAAACTGGCAATTCAAAGCTCTCATGGCCAAAGTGGAAGAAGTATACACTTTCTTTCCCCATCTATCCAAAGCCCTTGCCTCTTTATCCGGAGGAACAGGATTTTTAACAACAGAAGCCTTAACACCTTTAGGCCCCTGTGAAACAGTTTCTGGGTCTGCCCTAGGACTCTTAAAAGATACTTATGAGCTTCAGGCACCCTATAATATCTATCCGGTTTAACTGGAGCAGGAGGCAAAGAATCAGGGTTCAGAGAAGCCTCTGCAAAACATCCTCCACCACATCTAGAACAGGAGGTATAGCTAAAGGCCTATGCTGGGGTAGAAACAAATTCCCTAAGCCTTTTCCTGGAATCAGAGAAATCCTGACCTTCCCATTTAAAATGCTCCCTCATGGAATGAAGAGTCTCTGAAAATGAAAAATCCTCAGGAGGAGAAGCAGAAGGAGTAGAATCATCCACATCAGAATCAGAGTAAGGGGAATACTCCTGCAAGTCTTCAGCCGAAGACTCAGAAGCATCCGAACACTGCTCAAAACTCCCAAGCTCAGGTTCCACCCTAGGCCTCTTATCAGGAGGGCATAGAACCTCTAATCATTGTAATCAAATCTTCTGCCATCTTAAGCATATGCTTCTTAGGTACAGACCCTGAAGAACTAGGGGTAACACCTGAAACAAAACTTGGCCTGCCCCTGGGAGAAGCCTTGGAAACAGCAGGGAAGGGCCTAACCACCTTAGGAAGGGAGGGAAGAACAGCTACCTGAGAAGCCCCTTCCACCTGGCCTACCTCCTGAGAGGTCACATCTTGTAGTAATAAAGTCTCTCCCTGGGATTCCAAAGAAATTTCTGGCTGAACCTCTGGCTCCACCGAGCCCTCTAAAGAACCGGCGTCCGCACGGACGGTTCTTCCAGCCTAGGCTTTGCTGTTTTGTCCTTGCGCTTTTTGAGCGGCGCCGGAGCATCCGGCGGCATTTTATAATTACACGCTTCCCAAAACTAACCTGGCACAATATAATCTTCTCTTTATCGATGCGTTTGTTAAATCTAGCACAAGAGCGACAGCCAACAACGTCGTGCACAGGCCCTAAGCAAGGTATACACAAGGTATGGTAATCCCTATGAGGTATCTGTTTCCCACAAGAAATACAGTTATTCACTTTTTCTGACATCCGGTAAAATACTGAGGCAAGAAAAAACAAAATATTCCCCAACGGGTACTTAGCCAACTTGGATTCGGTCTGAAACTCCGACTTCGGAAAATCTCAGAACGCCAACCTGCACTTGCAAAACTGCTTCTGCATCGGACCATGCGGCAAAAAAGACTGGGGATATGACGTCGGTCATGCGCATTTGTACCCTGACGTCCTGACGTCAGACTAATGCGCCCTGACCGACGTCAGCCTTATACTTTGGTATTCGGGCCGACTGGGACAGCGGACTACCCAAGTGTTAGGACTGCAGCAATGTGGGATGAAGAACATCCAAAAACTGCAGGAATAGGTGGTGTAAAAGGATCCAATGTTTTTGGGTGAGCCCAAATTGAAAATCTCTTCCATTTACTTTTCTAAATATTTCTAGTAGAGGCTTTATGAGATTATATTAAAATCTTTTGAACTGGTGATGAAAGCCATCATTGGAATTGGAGCAACCATGCAGTTAATTTCAATCCTAGGAGATCCAGGTGGACCTGCCCTGATGGGTGGGACAGAAGATCTGGATGTGGATCCAGTGTCCATGGAGGGCACACTAAGTGAGACCAAAGGAAGGGAGACCAAATCTGAAGAGGCCAGAAGGAAGCAATGAGGATCACTTTGCTCTTCAACCGCTGAGCTTTCTGATGAAATTTGGGTATGAAGCATAGAGGAGGGTAGGTATAAAGAAGACCGGAGGACCACGTATGAACTAGAGCATCTCTGGGTGACTTTCCCCTTGAGGTGGGATCAAGGCAAAGAATCTGCTGCACTTGTTGCTGAGGAGCGAAGCAAAGAGACCGCAGCAAGGTTGACCCCACTTGTGGAAGATCGTATTTGCCGCTGACTGATTTAGAAACCACTGGTGAGGCACCAAAATAACTCGGCTGAGCCTGTCCACCAGAATATTGGATTCGCCAGAATGTGCATTACAATCAGGAAGAGGTTAGAAAAAGTCACCCATTGCCAAACCTTCACTGCTTCTCAACATAGGGGGTAAGATCTAGTTCCTCCCTGTTTGTTGATGTACCATACCACTGACATATTGTCCATTTGTATTGCAATAGTTCCTAGAGGTAGAAGGCACTCAAATGCTTGCAATGCTAGAAGCACCGCTCTCATCTCTAGGACACTGATACACAGATTGGTCTCCTGTGTCGACCATGTGCCTTGGACCATGAAACACAGGTAATGCCCCACCCCTACCCCAACTGTGAAGCGTCCGTGGTCAACGTGGCGTTTGGGGGTGGAAGAACAAAGGGTCACCCTTGCAGGACTTCTTCCGAGTGGAGTCACTATAGAAGAGAGTCTTTGCACATGCAGGGCAAACTGATGGGGTGAGTCAGCAGATAGAAGTGTAAGGACCACTGGACTACCAGAGATCATTGAAGTACTTGTGTGTAAGTGAGTTTTTGGAAACAAAGTTATTGTGGCAGCCATTGAAACTAATGCTCTGAGAACTAGGCTTGCTGGAGTTATTGGGATGGCAAGAATTTATCTGATATGTGATCTTAAAGTGTAAATACTGTCTACAGTCAGGTAGGCTAGACAATTGGCTGTGTATAGACAAGCTCCTATAAAGTCTATGAACTGTAAGGGTTGTAGCTGTGATTTCTGTATGTTGATTGTGATGCCCAATGTGGGGGCTAACTGTAGTAGATAATTCCTGGCTTGTAAACACACCCTGGGGGCTGAGGTGAGACGAAAGGGCAGTGCTCTGAACTGATAATGACTGGTGCCCAGCTGGAAGTGGAGAAACCTTCTGGACTGCTGGTACTACGCGTCCTGAAGGTTGATACAGCACATCCAGTCTTCTTATTGTAACACAGGTAGAATGGACTGTGACCATCCTAAACTTCAAACTGTCTACTGATTTGTTTAGAATTGTTAGATTCAAGATTGGCCTTAGGTCTCCTGTCTTCTTTGGCACTAAAAAGAACCTTGAGTAAATTCCGGATCCGACTTGGTCTGGTGGGACCTCCTGAATTACTCTTTTTTTTTCTAGCAGTTTTGCAATTTGTAACACTGCTTCCTCCCTCTGATTGGGTGGAACATCGGGGAGATGTTTGCTTGGCTTTGGATTCTGGAAAAAATGGAATGGAATATCCTCTGGATATGATCCTTTGCACCCAACAATCACTTGTAATGGCTAACCAGGTGTCTGTGTGCAAGGACAACCCCCCCCCCCCCCAAGTGCTGCCAGACAGGGACAGCTGCTCAACCTCTCAGGAGAGCTGAAAGGACCTATCCGAGAAGGAATCTCGCAATCCTTGATTTTGCAGACCCCCTCTGCCCTCAGGGCAGCATCTACCATTATAGTTACTTCCCCCTCTGCCTCTGGGGGAAAATCTCCCTACAATTCCTGAATAGGACCACAAGACTTTTGAACCTCAATTTTTACCACCACATTTGTTCCTGGAAAATGGTCTTTGTGGAGCAGAAAAATGGATTCAGATGGCAGACAAGGTCTTCCCTTCCTTTTCACTGTCTCTAACAGTGGGGCCAAACAACAATGATCCATCAAAAGGAGCACTGATGGACACCTTGAAAGGTTCTGCAAAGTCACAGAGTTGCATGACACCTTACAGCAATGCCTGAACTGGCTGCCCTTGAGATACCCTCAGCGGCATGTGAGACTAGCTTCACGGACATGTTAGAAATAGACTTTAGGGTAGCCAATCTGGAGGAAAAAGTTTTCTGCTCCTCTGCAGACATGGATCCTGTGGCAGAACTAGAGTTCCTTAAGTCCCTCTGTAGTCTGGTGAAGTGTGCCAGGTAATTCAGAGATTGCAATGCAAAAGTCACAGAAGAGTACACCCGCTTCCCAAATCAGTCCAAAGCCATACACTCCCTGTTAGGGGGGATAGACAGAGGAGCTTTGTTCATCCAGCTCCTTTAGTGGCTGCCGCAACAACCATGGCATCTACCGGGGAACCCTTGGTCCAGTGTTGCCTATCAGACGGGGCACTATGGATCTTATCAGAGATCTTTGGAATGGGCTCCACAGTATTCGGCTCTTTCCATGCCCTGCAGGAGGACAAGGTTGATAAGGTCATCCTGCAAGGGGGGGGGGGGACACCCAAGATGTAAATGGGCCAGACCCGAAGGCCTCCAAAAACACAAACTCCTCTGAGGAGTGGCTTTGGGTAGACCAACCACTTCTCTGGCTCAGGACTTCAAGGATGTCTCCCAAAGGAGACATTATCAGGGGGAGATCTTAGGGACCCTTCCCCCTTCATCGAAGTCTGTGTATTTTGTCAGTGATTCCTGAGGGGAATCCAAGTACCTACTCTTGCACAGTCTCTTTCGAGGTACCGCCTTGGTGGGATGCTCTGGGGAGGTGTCGGAAGTGATAGGGCACTCCGCAGAGGGAGCTGTTTGGTGGCTCTTAGGGTCTGGCTATCCCTGAGGTGGAGGATTAACAGGCTTAGGTGCAGAAGGCAGAGTAGGAGTGGGATCCAAAGTAGAGTCAAGGTAGTTCATGACTGGTTGAAAACCCTCTCCACCACTTCTAATGCCGAAGGACCTGGAGAAGCCAAAAGCAATCACTCCTGAACCGAGGTTCTAGAAGCAGACAGGTTCAAACTCTTGCAGATCTCCTACACTGACAGGAGAGTCCGAGTCGAGCTGTCATGTGCCGAAGCCCCAAGGGAAAGCAAAGGCTCTAAAACCTTTGGAGTCCAGGATGTTCCCTTGGACCCCACACTTAAGCTCCAAGATCCAACATGCTCTAAAAAGGTCAGAGGTGATCAGAGACGTTGTTGGAGCTGAGGAAGGAAGGGCCATCGGATCTGATGTTTAGACTCTGGATACCTCTGCATCTAAGGGCTCCAAAAGTGGAGGTCAGACTGGAGATGGAGAAATAAAAAGCACAAAGGTAGGATGGCTCATGGATCCAGTGGAGGATGGAGCAGGTAAAACTCCCATCTGTATCTGCGTCCTGAGGATTCTCATCAACCTGCCCACCTCTGCTTTGGAAAGGCTCTGGGAAGATGTGATGGAGGACAACACGGAGGGAGGTCTCCCCTCCAGGGAGGGACAAGGAGTTCATCACCAAGTAGGTGACAAAGTTTATGTTGGATATGAAAGCCTTGGATCCAACAGTTTGAGAGTCTTTATTGGTGGTTTAGAAGTAGCCCCTTTAGGAGGAAACCAGGCAGGCAAGCATTTCCTGTGCTCCCTGGTCTAGTTTGTGCTTTCTAGTAGGGGTTTGAACCCCTGATTTTCAAGATGACCGAGCAAAAGAGGAACACAAAGGAAGATTAAGGGAGGTGACAGGCTATAAATAAGAGGTAGAAGATAATAAACTTTGATTTATACCACTCATGACCCATGAGGAGCTCTGAGAAAGAAAATCCCAGCTTACTAGAAGCATGGCAAATTAGATCTGAGATAATCAGGAGAACAGAGGCATTACGGTTAAGGGAGGAGCTCAAGAGTCGGGTCCTAAGCTATAAAAAAAAGCATCAGAGTCAGATCCGAGGTTTGGATCCAAACCTACAAGTTAAGGAAGAATGAAAATGACATCATTAGATCTTAACATAATGGGAGATGTTTGAATGACCACTGCTGCAGTAGCATTAACTATATGGGTTATGTCCTGCCAAAGATATAACAGCGGGTCAGCTTCCAAAGCTTAAGGGCACCTTCCACATACTTAAACCATTATGCAGCTTCAGCTGAACTGGCTTAAAAGACAGCTTTGAACACCAAACACTTCAGAGCATTTACACCAACTGAGAGGGGGAGGCTGAGCCTTGAGAGGACATAACCAGCAGTGAAAATATGTATATATATACATACCCAGGCAAAACAGCATACCAAAAAAAAAGGTGGGGTGGAGGGAAGGATAGGCTACTGCAGCAGTGATCATTCAAAAATAAAGAAGTTATGTGCTCACTATAACAATCCATCTGTGTTGTTGATCTTCGTTCATTCTTGATAGTTCGGATATGGTTCCAATCCTCGGAACTGGCTCAGCCTTTATACAGCTTGCACCAGCCAAAAAACCTCTCTAGCTAAGTCTTTACCCACAATGCCCCTCTCTGAATTACCTCAGATCGAGTTTGCAAGCTATAGCAGGAAAAAGATAGAAATCATGAGAAGAAGCACTGTTCAAGGTAATAACCCTATTGAAAGCCCAGGACATCTAATGGAGGGGGAAGATGGGTGGGATGTCAATAATGAAAGAAGAAAAACAACACAAATGGAACATTATGGTGAATACATAACTTCTTCATCTGATGGTGTCAATATTCGTTAATTCTTGAGAGTTGGGACAGAGTCCCCAGCTACTATATTCCCTGGGTGGCTTTATGGAAGGATATTCCTGAGAACCACAGAGCCAAAGGATGCTCTTCCCCTGGAGATCATATCTAATTTGTAATGAGTGATAAAAGTATGAGGCATAGCCCCAGCTGCAGCTGCATATATTTCATCTAGGGAAGCTTTACTATATTCCGTGTGGCCTTATGGAAGGATAATTCCTGAGAACCATAGAGCCAAAGGATGCTCTTCCCCTGGAGATCATATCTAATTTGTAATGAGTGATAAAAGTATGAGGCATAGCCCAAGTTGCAGCTGCATATATTTCATCTAGGGAAGCTTTGGAATGAAAAACAGCCAATGTGGTGATGGACCTGATTGAATGCACTCTTACCAGAGCAGATAATTTTCTATTATGCTCATAAATGAAGGTAACACAATCTCTCAACCATTTAGACAGGGTCACTTTTGATACGGATTTTCCTAGTTTTGATCCTGAAAAGGAAATAAACAATTGGTCTGATGCGCTGCAATCTTTAGTCCTGTCAAGGTAAAACCTTTGTTGTCTATGAACATCCAGTAAGTGTAAACAATATTCACCCTTGTTTGAGAAATTGGGAAAGAAAACTGGTAATTCAATGGGCTGATTAATGTTTGACTCAGAGACCACCTAATGAAGAAAGGAAGAGTTGGTCCTCAACAACACCCTGTCTTTATGAAAGATGATATATGGTGGTTTTGCACAAAGTGCCTCAATTTCCAAGATTCTTCTAAAGTAAGTGATGGCCACCAGAAAAAAGTTTTCCAGGAAAGGAATGTGAGGTGGCAAATGGCAGCTGGTTAAAAGGGAGGTAGCCCTAAGTATTGCAAAATGAAGGTAAGATACCAAGAAGCTAATGGGCCCATGAATGGTGGTTTGATACGTAAAACTCGTTTGAGGAGCACCTTGCATAGATGATGGGAAATTAACAAATGGTCATCATATCCATTGTGAAAATGAGAGATGGCTGCCAAATGAACTCTAATGGTGGAAGCAGCCGCTCTTTGGTCAAAAAGAGCAGCTAGGAATTCCAAGTTTTTTTCAACTGGAGCTGAGAAGGGGTCTAAATTGTTTTTGGAGGCCCAAATGGAAAATCTTTTCCATTTACTAGAATAGTTTCCTGGTGGAAGGTCTGTAGGAAGCCAGAAGAATTTTTCGGACAGGAGAAGTAATATAATTCTGCCTGGCAACTAAAAGAATTGGAGAAACCAAGCTGTGAGCTTTAAGGAGTGAAGATCGGGATGTAGCAACCCTTGCGGGTGAAACAGCAGGTCCAGAACTGGGTTCAGAATCTACAGTTGGTGAACCAAGCGAGGCCATAGAAAGGGGAATCAAATTTGGCTGGGCCAGAAGGCGGCAATGAGGATCTCTTTGGCTCGCAACCTCTTAGCTAGGAAGAGGGGAATAAGAGGAAAGGCATAAGGGAGACCAGAGGGCCAAATGAGGAGGAGAGCATCGCTCGGGGACTCCCCTGTGGAGGGATTAGGGCAAAGTAAATACTGCACCTGTTGCTCACTGGGAAGGCAAATAGGTCGCAAAAAGGCTGGCCCTAGTGGTGACAAATTTATTCTGCTTCTTTGGGATTGAGAGACCACTTGTGATGCAGTAGAATGTGTCCGCTCAACTTGTCCGCTATCACACTGGAGCTCCCCGGGATATGCGTTGCTACAATAAAGCGGTTGGAGGATATCGCCCATTGCCAAACTCTGACAGCTTCCTGGCCAAGGGGGTAGGACTTGATTCCCCCCTGTCTGTTGATATACCACACTACTGACATGTTGTCTGATTGGATTGCAACTGTTCCCAGAGGGAGAGCAGCTTGGAGGGCTTGCAACGCTAGGAGCACTGCTCTTATTTCCAGGATACTGATGTGCAAAGTTGGCCTCTTGAGAAGACCAAGTGTCTTGGACCGTCTTTCCCAGATTATACCCCCCACCCCATCTGGGAGGCAGCAGTGGTCACTATGACCTTGGGCTGAGGAGGAATGAAAGGACAGCCCATTAGGATTTCTTCTGACTTCATCCACCAGTTAAAATCTTTTTTGCAACGTTCTGTTATCAGGATTGGGTGATTCAACGGATGAGTAAGAATGGACCATTGTGAGGACAGAAGCCACTGAAGTATTCTCATGTGAAACCTTGTCAGTAGAACCAAGGTAATAGCTGATGCCATGGATCCTAGGGACTGGAGAATAAGAGCGGGCACATTGTGTTTCGATAAAATGGGCTGAACTTGCGACCTTATCTTTTGGAGCCAGTGAAAGGGTAGTGAAGCTTTGCACAAAATTGTGTTGAGGTGGGCTCCTATGTATTCTAAGTCTAGAGTGGGGAATAGTTGAGATTTCTCTTAGTTGACTGTACTGTGCAGGGCATAAACAGGCGCATGATGAAGTCTATGGTTTGAATCAGTAGATGCCTGGTTGGGGCAGTGAGGAGCCAGTCGTCTAGATAAGAAAACACCCAGAATCTGCATAACCTCACATGAGCCGTGACAGCCAGCATACATTTGGTGAACAGCCTGGCGGCTGTGGTGAGACCAAAGGGCAGAACTCTGAATGGGTAATGACTGGCCCCTAGCCAAAAGCGGAGGAACATTCTTGAGCACTCATCTATTTTTATGAGAGAATACCCATCTTCTTGAAGGTCTACAGAGCACATCCAATCGTTTTCCTCTAGAAGGAGAGAATAGACTGAACCATGATCATCTGGAATTTTGTCTGCTGAACAAAGTTGTTCAGAAGGCTGAGGTCCAATATTGGCCTCCAGTGCCCCATCTTCTTTCGCACTAAAAAGAACCTTGAGTAAAACCTGGATCCTATCTGGTATGGTGGGACTTCTTGGATGACTCTGTTTTATAACACCCCTTGGATTCCTTTGGTGGCTTGATCCCTCTGATGGGGTGGAACATCTGTGATTTTCCTTACAGAACATGGAAAAAGGATGAAGGGGATGCGATAGCCTCTGGTAATGATTTTCTGCACCCAAATATCGGAGGTTATTTGTCACCAGGCTGACATCTGCAGTTTTGTTTTGGGACCCCCATGATTGCTTCTTAAACATCTGTACACCTGCATTTTGCCAAGCTGTTTATTTTGTGTTTCCAAACTTACATGAGGGGTTAGAGAATACCTCTGAAAATTTGGAAAAAGAGAGATGAAAAATCCAAGAGCTTATCCTTCTCGCCACACTTTTTGACAACTTCTAAAACAGACGGACCAAAAACTAAATCTCTACCCAAACAAGAATTTAAAACCTAAATTTTCACATCATCTCGGAGATTCTGAGAACAATGCCAGTCAAACATCCTCAAAACAGTACCAGTGGACATAGCCCTGGAAGAAGTACTAACAGAGTCATGCACACATACTTTAAAAAAGAAGTTATGTACTCACCATAACGTTCCATGTTTGGTGTCCTTGATCTTGCCTTCCTTCTTGTTGGTTGGGGTTGGAGCCGATCCTCGGCTCCGACTCGGCCGTATTCTAAAGCTCGAGAGCTTTCACTGGATCGAGGCTAGAGCCTATCCCATCATGCCTAGCACTAGTTACCCAGATCTCGTTTGTGATAACCTATAACATTAGACTACAATTCATAAGGCAGGAAGGGAATCAAGGCCTATACAGCCAAAGATGGATAACTCCTCTCAATCCTCCAGGGGGGGGGGTGGAGGGTGGGATGCAAGGAAGGAAGGCGAGATTAAGGACAACAAACATGGAATGTTATGGTGAGTACACGTAACTTCTTTATGTTATGTTGTCCCTATCTAGTCTTCCTTCTTGTTGGTTGGGACCGTGTCCCCAGCACCTTTCCCTTGGGTGGCTCAATGGAATAGACTCTTTAGGACCGTGGAACCAAAGGATGCCCTGTTCCAGGAGGCCACATCTACTTCGTAATGAGTGATGAAGGTATGGGGGTTAACCCACATAGTTGCTGCATAAATTGAGTCTAAATGCAGTCTGGCCTGAAAGGCAGTAGAGGTAGACAAGGTCCTGGTTGAGTGTCCTCGAATTTTTCCTGGTAGTTTGTTCTGTGAGTTATAGACGTAAGTAATGGTGTCTGAAATCGATTTTGATGAAGTTACTTTTGAGACTGAAGTTCTGTTTTTGTTTTCTGCAAAGGATACAAACAATTGGTCAGACTGTCTGAATTCCTGTGCCCTGTGCAAGTAAAAATGTAATTGTCTGAACATCCAGTTGGTGGAGTTTATACTCTGCCTTGTTGCCATGGTTTGGGAAGAATACAGGTAGTTCTAATTGGATTGATTTAGACTGAGCTCTGAGCAAACTTTTGGTAGAAAAGAGGGGCTGGTTCTGAGAGAAACCCTATCATTGTGAAAAATTAAATAAGGGGGGGTGAATGGAAAGAGCTTGTAATTCTGATACCCTCCTAGCTGAGGTAATGGCGATCAAGAAAATTGTTTTCCAAGTCAAACATTTTAGAGAACAAGAACTAGCTGGTCCGAACGGAGGAAGAATCAAGGAAGCTAGGAATAAATTTAGATCCCAAGGAGGAAGTGGTTCTCTTATTGGGAGTCTCAAAAGGATAGTACCCCTCAGAAAAGCTTTGCATAGCCTGTGGGACATAATGTTGGAACCCATTTCTCCCTCATGAAAGTTAGAAATAGCAGCCAATTGAACTCGGACAGTTGCTGCTGCTGCTCCTTTGTTTAAAAGTTTCAGCAAGGAATTCTAGTATCTTTGAAAGAGGTGCAATAAAAGGATCAATATTATTTTTGTCTGCACAACAACAGAACTGTTTACATTTGCTAGTATACAGTTTTCTCGTAGAGGATTTGTGAGAGGAAATTAGAATATGTTGTACTGCTGGAGAAATGTCAGGAAGCCTGGCTAAGCTGGGAAGTGGAGGAACCAAGCTGTCAGCTTGAGGGTCTGCAAGGAAGGATGGAATGTGCCCAACTGATGCATCAGCAGAAACGGAACTAGGTCCAGAATCCAGGGCTCCTCCTGAAACTGGGGCCATAGAAAATGGGAACCAGATTTGACTATGCCAATAGGGGGCAATGAGAATTAGCTTGCAACCCACCGATTTTGCTTTCTGTAGAACCTTGGGAATGAGCAGGAATGGGGAAAGGCATACAGAAGTCCCTGGGGCCAATTGTGAACAAGTGCATCCCTGGGTGATTGCCTCGGTGGGGGGCCTAGGGTGAAAAAACTGCTGAATCTGGCATTGATGGATGTAGCAAAAAGTCACAGCAAGGCTGGCCCCACTTGCAAAAAATCTGGTTTGCAATATCCTGTTTCAGGGACCACTCATGAGGCATTAAGTATAGCCCTGCTTAGCTTGTCTGCTATCATGCTGGATTTCCCCGGGACATGCGTCACAATCAGAAAGCATTGGGTAGACATCACCCATTGCCATACTTAGAGCCTCTTGACAAAAGGGGTAGGGATCTGGTTCCGCCTTGCTTGCTGATGTACCATACTAATGACATGTTGTCAGTCTGAATTGCAATCGTCCCCGTGGGGAGAGAGCTGTGAAGTACTTGCAATGCCAGGAGCACTGCTCTCATCTCGAGGATGCTTATGTGCAAGTGGTACTCTTGTTGTTGCCAATTCCCATGAACAGTCTTGTCCCAGATAATGCCCCCCACACCATAACTGAGAAGCGTCTGGGGTCACTGCGGCCACTGGCTGGGGGAAGACGAATGGTCTGCCTATCGTCAGCTGGGTGGAATGAAGCCGCCATTTTAGGTCCTTCTTGCAGGTCTCCATGATGAGAATTTCGTGGGACATAGGTAGATCTTGTATGGACCATTGAGCAAACAGAAGCCACTTCAATAACCTCATGTGAAGTGCGCCAAGGGGAACTAGCATTATTGCTGCCGCCATCGAGCCCAGGACTTTCAGAACAAATCTTGCTAGAGTCTTTTTCCTCTCCATTAAAATTGCAACCTGGTGTCGAATGGTCGACACCTTCTCCAGAGGCAATTTTGCTATCATGTCTTTGGTATCTAGATCTGCTCCTATAAATGTAATATATATATATACAGGGCAACAAGGCAGACTTTTCGTAGTTTAGAGTGATGCCTAGCTGGGAGCAGATGCGGATTGTGGTGTCCCTTGTCTCGGTTATTTGATGCTCGGTGGTGACGGTAAGGAGCCAGTCATCCAGATATGGAAACACCTGGAATCCTAGATGGCTCAGATGAGCCGTGACTACTGCCATGCATTTGGTGAACACCCTGGGGGCTGTGGTGAGGCCAGAGGGCAGAGCTCTGCACTGGTAGTGACTGGCTCCCAGCCGGAAGCGTAGAAATCTCCAGGATCGCCTGTCCATCTTGATATGGTAATACGCATTCTGGAGATCGATGGAGCACATCCAATTGTCCTTTCCCAGGAAGGGAAGTATGGACTGCAGTGTCACCATCCAGAACTTTGTCTTCTTAACAGACTTGTTGAGTCTGCTGTGGTCCAAAATGAGCCTCCAGTCCCCTGTTTTCTTTGGTACTAAAAAAAACCTTGATTAAGTTCCATACCCGATTTGGACTGCGTGGACTTCTTGGATGACTCTTTTTTTTAGCAACTTTTGAACTTAGAGTTGCTTCTTCCCTTAGATTGGGTGGCACATCTGGGATGGATTTTTGTTTGCTGGGAAGAGGTGGCATGGAGAAAGGAATACTGTATCCCCTGGATATTATCAACTGTACCCATGTGTCTCCTGTGATATTTTGCCAGGCTTCTGGGTACAGCGACAGTCTTCCCCCGACTGCCTCCAGAGGTGGACAGGCGGGCCTCCCTTCAGGAGCGCTGGAAGGGCCTACCAGAAAAAGTATCTCTGTCGCAGACTCTGCGGAACACCCCTAGTGCAAGGGCAGTGTCTCCCATTATTATCCCCCCCCCCGGGGGGGTCACCACGTGCATTAGGCAAAGCTCCCTGGCATTTCCGAAACCACATTTTTCCACCTTTTTGACCTTTGGGATAAGGTCTAGAAGGCATGGAAAAACATACTCATATGGCAGAGAGAATCTTGCCATCCTGCTCGCACCTAGTTTGAGTCTTTTACCTTAGGCCTGAACAATGACGAGCCATCAAAAGGGGCGTTAGTAAAGGAGGACTTGAAGGGCTCCGCAAATTAACAAAGGCACATCCAGGAATGCCTCCATAAGGTAACTCCTGTGCCTGTAGCCCTGCTCCCTCCATCGGCTGCATAGGAAATAAGCCGCATGGAAGAGTTAACTACTGAGGATAAGGTTGCAAGCAGAGAAGCAGTTCTTTTTGCAGCCCCCACCAGCTGTAGGATCCTGTAGGGTATTTCCTAGCTCTTTCAGGAGATCCTTCTGAAGACGGGTGAAATGGGATACACAACTCAGTGACCTAAGAGTAAAGGCCACTGAAAAGACATGCTTCCCATATCTGTCCATTGTATGGGACTCTCTGTTCAGCAGATGGACAGAAGTAGAGGTCTCTGCTAATTCCTTCTTAGTGGCCATTGCCACCACCATAGCATCAACTGACATGCCGTTGGTCAGGAAAGATTTGTCATCTGGTGCAGTTATGAACTTACTGGGCCTCCGCAGAACTGGTTCCATCGATTCTGGAGAGCTCCACTCCTTTCAACTTACTACTCCTAGGAATGGGTCGAAGGGTGGAGACACCCAAGAGGTGGAGGGTCGGGAACCGAATGCGCCCAGGTACATGGACCCGTCTTCAGAAGGGGAAAGGCACTTCCAGCCACCCCTCTGCTTAAGGATTTCGAGGATGTCCAAGAATGAGACACTCAGGGGGGGACCGTGGGGGCCCTTCTGAGTCCTCCAGGTCCATGCCCGATGCCAAGGACTCAGGGGAGTCCACATGCTTCCTCTTACATGTCTTCTTCCGAGGGACCTCCTTAGGGGGATGCTCTGGGGAGGTTTCGGAAGGGGGGGTCACCCAATGGGGCATCCTGGGGCATTGGTTTCCTATGCTTAGAATGGAGGGGTGGTGAGAGGGAAGACATTAGCTCCATAGGGGATGGAGTCACTGAATCCGAGGGAGGAGCTGTCAGAGGACAGTACACTCATCACCTCTAAGGCACCATGATTCTGGCCAGAGAGGGTCCCCAGCTCCGAAGAGTCAAGAGACCTCTCCCGTACAGAGGGCGATGGCTCAGAGGCCGATGTGGGAGCTGAGCCCACCTGCGCCAAAGCTCCAAGAAGGAGGAGTGGGGTCAGACAAGGGTCCGATGCCGCTATCCCCCTCAGAGCAGACTAGGGAGTGTCGGCTCCCAGATCCCTCGACAGAAGGAGGTATCAAGGAGATTGGAGCGGATGTCGGAACAGAAAGAAAGGAGGTTTTTGGAACTGATGGTTCCACCACAATGACTTCCATGCACTCCGGCTTCGAGCTCAAGTGATTCGAAGGAGGAATAGATGATCTGGGGGGTTGAATAGTCGGCTCCACATCCATACGGGCTGGGTTCGATAAGATTTTGGTGAGAGCTGGTGTCTTGAGTAGCTTCTTCACCACCAATCCACATCATCGTCTGAAAGGCTCCTGGATGACTGAGAGGAGTGGGTTGCCGATCGGTGATTGCTTGCCTCAGACTGGAGAAGTGGTGACTGTGGATTTTCCTGGTTTACTTGCCCGATTCCCTTCCACTGGTGTGTCAAAGGGACCTTTTAGTAAGCCTCTCGGTATAAGTTTGTTTTTGCGCTACTGCAGGACTCTGGCGCTGAAGGCATGACAAATGGAACACGAGTCCTGCAGGTGCACCACTCGCAGGCAATAAACACAACTCGTATGTCTGTCAGTCAGGGACATTTTTTGGGAGCACGAATCACACTTCTTGAATCCAGAAAGTTTGATTCTTTGGCCGCTTCTTTAGACATTATTGTAAGCACAAACAGCAGTAAGCACAATACACTACAGTTATAGATATCATGAAAAAGGGAAATCTACAACTCTACAATAAGCCCAACACTATAATTTTTTTTTTTTTTTTTTTTTTTTTTTTAACAAGTAACGGAAGGTAACAGAAGAGGGAGAGCCTCTAAGTTAAACAACTCCTCCCCCAACTGAGGAAAGCCTCTAACTTTAAGCAGAAATGGAGGAGGGAATAAGGGGAAGCCCTCTAACTGAAAGCAGGCCAAGAGCAAGGGGGAATCCTTTAAGCAAAAATGGATTCGAAGGGGGGATAGGCCTGACAGAAAAACGATGGCCTAAACAACAAGAACAACCAGAAATGAAAGTAGGGATCCTAAACAACTACTACTAATC
This sequence comes from Protopterus annectens, assembly GCF_019279795.1. Classification (NCBI taxonomy): domain Eukaryota; kingdom Metazoa; phylum Chordata; order Ceratodontiformes; family Protopteridae; genus Protopterus; species Protopterus annectens. The sequence continues at coordinate 623,649,595 of NC_056735.1, read as the reverse complement.
TACAGAAAGATTTCCTGAAAAAAGTTAAGATTTTAGTACAGAATATAACCAGAAAAATCAAAAACCTATCCTGAGCCAGTCTCCAGCAATCTCGAAGCTTCAAGAGGCAAACGAGATCTGGGTAACTAGCACTAGGCATGATGGGATACGGTCTAGCCTTGAGCCAGTGGAAGCTCTCAGGCTTTAGAATATGGCCGAGTCAGTACCCAACCATCAAGAAGGAAGGCGAGATAGGGACAACATAACATCAGTTCTTACCTGTGAGAAAAAAAAACACTAAACCACTGGCAACAGAATTCTCCTCAGAAAATGAATCTGCAAACAAAACATTCTCCATAATTTCACAATTAGTCAGAATAAACTTAACACATGAGCCTGATAATTCAAAACTTTGAAAAACAAAGTTGTCAAAGCAAAGACTTTCCTCATACTTATATCAACTGTTCTCCCATTCTTGTTGGAAAGTGTAGGAATGAAATTAACTAAATGTTTATCATCAGCAGGATTAACTGAATCTATAGCTGCTGGGTCATTATTTGGGTAAGTGTATAAAAATTTTAAAGACCGAGGAACTTTATATTTTCATAGGATATTACTAGGCGATTAACCCAAAGGATCTTTACAAGCCTAGCCGTAAGATCCCAATATAATAATAGATGAGAGAGATAGTCTATACCCAAGATTTTTTTTTGCAGGAATTATTCAATGTCCAGCAGAGACGCAGGGGCAATCCCCAGCAGAAATGTATGGTTTCCCATCTAGTCATCCAGGTTGTGCTTAAACAGGGTCATGAAGGTGCTGTGCTTGACATGGACTGGAAGCTTACTCCAGAGGACTGGCAACCTCAGAGATATATCTGTCTCTCCAGGAGGTCCTATTTATGTCACAGGCTAGACTAAGGTCCTTGGAACGGGTGACACTAGTCCCATTTGACTTATGGATGTGCACCATTTTCATTAGATTTGAGTCAGATAGCCCTGTAAGCCAGGCACAAGTTGCCTCTAAGTAGTGTATACACTGCTGAGCACAGTGACAGCGACTTCAGTCTGTCTGTATAAGACATCTGCTGGAGATCCTGAATTTTCTTAGTTAAAAATCCCTGAGGTCTCTCAAGCTGTTGCAGTTGTCTGGTACAGTATATACCAAAGGGAGCATCACATTCAATAATAGGCCTGATGAGGGACGAGTATAGTGGAGTTATAACTTCTTTTGTTCTTGAGGTGATGTCTTTGCTAATCAGGTGAGTGATGTAGAATGCCTTCCTCACCACAGTAGACACGATGGCCAAAAGTGAGGTCACAGTCAACTTGTATTCACAGGTCTCTCACTACAGAATTGGTACTTAGGGTATTATTGTTTATTTTATAATCAGCATGGACATTGTTTTTACCAAAGGGAATGATGATGCATGTTTTAGCATTTAGTTTAACAACATGGCTTCGGCACAGATTATTGGTCTGTGTAAGCCCCTTTTGAAAAACGTTAATATCGCTAAGGGTTTCAATGACAGCACCTAATTTGCAGTCATCTGCAAACTTGGTTAGTCACAGCCCCTCCGTTTCTGTATGGACTTCAGAGAAGTATACGCCAAACAAGAGGGTCCTCAGCACTGACCCTTGTGGGACCCCAGTGGTGACAGGTCTGCTGGTAGAGGAGAAGACTCGCACTCTGAGTGTTGTGATCTGTGAGCCAGTTTGCAACCCACCTGACAACATAAGAGTTGATATTCAACTGGGTTAGTGTCACCGATGCCTGAATGTGGGATTGTGACGAAGGCCTGGGCCAAGTCAAAATAGGCTGTGTGCACAACTTTGCCTTTGTCTATGGTTCTAGTCACATTCTTGAAGTTGTCCACCATGTTTAGCAGGCACAACCTATCCTTAAAACTGACCGGGGATGGAGTTAGGGTTTGGAGGTCACCTATATCCTTTTTTATGAGATCCATGATTTGTTTCATGGCCTTACAGATGAGGCTGGTTAAACTTATGGGTCTATAGTTACTTGGGTCTGTTGCTAAGCTGCCTTTGTGGAGAGGGATAATAGTCGCTGTTTTCTATTCAGTGGGGACACAGACAGTACTCAGGCTGTGGTTGAATAGGGTACCTAGTAGAGCAGCTAGCTCTTGTTTAAGAACATAGCCCAGAATGCCACTATCTGCCTTTTGGGGACAGCAGACTATCAGAAAAACTGCAAGCTGTCACACACACACACCCTCCAAGGCTGACAGCATTTGGGGTACCGTGTGAAAGTTCTAGAAATTCCATTTGTAACAGCTCATAGTATTTTCTGAGGGATTAAGAAACCTCAGTATTTTCCCACTGAAATACTTGCACATTCTGTAAATAGTCTCAGAGAAAGAGAAACCGGGTGAATCAGATGCTGTACTCTCCTCTGAATCCAAGTCAAAAATCTGGGAAGAAAACCCTGCACATGTCTTTTCAGCTTCCTGTTCAGATTCAGAGTCTTGAAATTCATCAGGAAAAGAGGCATCCTTGTTTCTTTTAATAGCAACCACCTTATAAGAAGGATCAACAGTCTGAAACAGACCCTGTGCCACATCTAGTAAACTACGCTTTTCCAGGAAAATGTGAGCAGGAGCAGATGCATGTTTAGTTTTCTGTTTCTTTTTGACAAGAAAAATGGGGTCAACAGTGCTGCTAATGACAGCAGCAGCTTCCCCAGGAATGGGCATAACATACTGAGTGGGCAACACTTACCCACTCTGTCTCCCAGGGTCAACAAGAGCATATCTCCCTTGGCTACTGTGGGGACCCCAGCATCAGTAGAGGATGTGACTAAAGCAGTATCCATAGTGGCTGTAGGTGCTACACTAGAGGGATCCAGGGTAAAAGATGAGTGGTCTAAGGAAACTGCTTTGGTCACTGCAGAGTCATCCTCGCCTGGAGCCGAGGCAAATTTGGCTTGCTTAACTTTCATTTTTGTGGCTGGAAGAAGGATCAACCATGGGACCAGTACCTTATTCAATAGTCAAGCTGAAAATGGTGCCTCTTTCTTAAGAAAAACAAGCAGCACAAACTGGTCATCACACTTGGGTTATCTGCCTGCAGGTAGCCCTAACGGCCTGAATACCAGAGACGTAGTATTTCTGCGTTGGTTGCTGTCGATCCAGGACTGACGTCAGGTTGTCAGGGGTAATAGAAATAGGCAGACAATGCCATTACATCAGTTTTTCTTGCCCCAAATGTCAGGAGCCCCCAATAGGGAGCTACGCTATGGTGGGAAAAAACACCTCCAGTAAAAAGTAAATACCAATATCAATACCCCTGAAAGGGGGGAGTAAAAGAGGAGAGAGAGAGAGACAAGGGGGCTGGAGGGAGGGAAACCGGGACTGCAACAGTGATTACACCTGGACATCTACATTTATGGTAAGTGTACACAACTGTACTATGTTCTTCGTGTTTCACTGTTGCAGTCATCACACTTGGGTTGGTTCCCAAAGCTGAAGAAAGGGTGGAGGCAGTCAAAAAGAGTTGGGGCTGGCTAATATGCCCTCCAGGACTGCTGTTGCAAAACCCATACTGGATTTGGAAAAGATAGGCAGGTGGTAATGCTTGGTGAATGTGCATACCGAACTCCAGGTAGCAGCTTCCAGAATGTCCCTGGTAGGGGCTCCCCTGAGGAATGCTGTAGAAGCAGAAGTTGCTCTAGTTGAATGTGTTCTGACCCCTTGAGGGATTGGTTTCCCATGGTGTTTGTAGCAGAAATGGATAGTGTGCTATCCATTTGAAAATTGTTTGCTTTGATATGGCCTTGCCCACTGCCCTTGGTGCAAAACTGAGTAGTAACTGGTCAGATTTCCTTAAGGGCTAGAATCTGAGCCATCTGTGCACATGCAAAGAGTGCAGGATCCTTCCCCCTTTATTTTGAGGATTAGGAAAGAATGTTGGCAAATGGATAGATTGGTTGAGAGCCACACTGAACACCACTTTAGGCATAAATGAAGGGTTAGTCCTAAGGGAGACCCTGTCAGCATGAAACATAATGAAGGGTTCCACAGCCATAAGTGCTTGTAGCTCAGACAATCTTCTAACTGAAGTGATGGCCAGAAGCAAGGCTGTTTCCCAAGAGAGGAATTTTAACTCTGCTGATGCTGCAAGGTCAAGGAGGGGTAGCATGAGCTTTTCCAGTTATGGTCCCAAGGAGGGGTGGGTGCTCTCCTTGGAGGCCTTAAGTTGTTTGTCCCTCTCAGGAACTGTTTGAGAGGGTGAAAGAAGAGAGGCGGCTCAGTGTTGTAATGAGCCGTGAAGGAAGAGGCATGGATCTTAATGGAGGAGAAGGATAGGCCTCTGTGAAGTCGATCTGCTAGGTAATCCAGGATTAGAGGTAAGGAGGGCAGTGCTGTGTCCTCTCCTTTAGACTGGATCCATACCTTTTGCACTTATCAGCATAGGATGTCCTTGTACTGGGGTCTTCTGGCACTGCTGCACTCATCCCTTGAGATTGGTTCCAGGTACAAAATCTTTTCCATTTCGCAGCATAAGATTTTCTAGTACTAGGCCTCCTAGCCTCTAAAATGATATCCATCACTGATTTACTGAGGGGTGGTAAAGGAGAGACTAGGTAATTACCAAGCTGCTAGATTCAGGATTTGCAGCTGAGGGTGCAGAATCTGGTTCTCCTGCTGAGACAACAGGGAAGAAATCTGAGGCAGGTGCCATGGTGCCAAGCGTGACACTGCGCAGAATGGGGTACAAGTGTTGGCGTGGCCAGTCTGGTGCAATTAAAATCGTCATTGGCTTGTCTTGTTTGATCTTTAGTAGTACCTTGGAGAGCAGAGGCAGAGGAGGGAAGGCATAAACTGATAGGTTTTTCCAACTGAAGGATAGAGCATCCACTTTCCAAGCTAGTTTGTGGGGAATCCTTGTGTAAAATTTGTCCAATTGATGGTTCTGGGGGGAGGCAAACCAGTCTATATCTGGGCTCCCCCCCATTTGCTTGTCAACATGTTGAAAATCCTTGGTTCCTTTTTCCATTTGTGTGGGTCCATGAGGTTTCTGCTTAGTCCATCTGTCAGTGTATTTAGTTTTCCTGGCAGGAATTCAGCTTGTAGATCCACTTGGTAGCTCAAGGCTGTGTTCCATAATGTCATGGCTTGTCTGCAGAGGGGGTACCCCCTTGCTTGTTTATGTAACACATGACCGTGGTGTTGTCTGTATTTACCATTAGTTGTCCTGGAAGAATGTGGCCCTTGAAGGCATTCAGAGCATTCTGTACAGCTAACATTTCCTTTTGATTTATGTGTAGGTGCATTTCACTTTGGTTCCATTTGCCCTGAATATACTTCCCTGCCAGGTGAGTCCCCCATGCATAGTCTGATGCGTCGATTGTTAAGCTTTGGGTGGCTGGGGGTAGTGTGAATGGCAGTCCCTTGTTTTGGTGGCAGGCCTCTGCCCACCAAAGGAACTCTAGGCATAGACAAGGTATGATAGGAATAATAGCTTCTAGATCCTGTGAATGTTGACACCATAGGCTTTTGAGATACCACTGCAGTTTCCTCATATGCAGCCTTGCATATGGAATTAGAAGAATGCAGGAGGCCTTGAACCCCAAGGCCTGCAGTATTTGCCTTGCAGATAACTGGGTTTTTGTGGCCACTTGTTTGAATTAGGTTGTCAAATGAGTCTGTTTCTCTGGCATGAGGAAATCCATCTGAAGTTGTATTCAAGCTTGCTCCCAGGAATATAATTTGTTGACAGGGTACCAGGTGTGATGTCCAGCACCTGCTTGCTTAGGCTGGTCACTGGGGGAGAATTCAAGTAATAAGCCAGGCTGCAAGATTCAGGGTTTGCAGTCATGGATGCAAGACCTGTCACCCCTGTTGAGTGAGAAGGGTTGGGATCTGGGGTAGGTGCCAGGGTAGCACCGGCGACAGACTGCTCAGTAGTGGGTACCAGTGCTGGCGTGGCCAGTCTGGGGCAATCAGGATTTTCCTTGGTCTGTCCTATCTTATCTTGAGCAATATTTTTGGGAGAACAGACAGAGGGGAAAATGCATAGATTGAAAGGCTTTCTCACTGGAAGGATAGGGCCATCCACTTTCCAGGCCCTGCTGTGAGGTATCCTGGTGCAGAATTTGCTGAGCTGGTGATTGCAGGGGGAGGCAAGAGGTTCACCTCTGGGCTCCCCCATTTCTGGATTAGAAGGCTGAAGGTGCTGAGTTCTAATTGTCACTCGTGTTGGTCTAGGAGATTTCTGCTTAGGTCTGCCAGAGTTTTTTGTTTGCCTGGCAGGAATTGAGCTTGCAGATAAATATGCATGTCCAAGGCCGTGTTCCACACAGCCATGGCAAGCCTGCAGAGTGGGTAAGAATGGGTTCCTCCCCTGCTTGTTGATGTACCACATAAATGTGGTGTTGTCTGATTTTATAAGCAGGGGTTCTGGTGAGAGTAGGGATCTGAAAAAGTACAGTTGTGTACACTTACCATAAATGTAGATGTTAGAGTGTATTCACTGTTGCAGTCATTACATTTGGGTTATCTGCTTGCAGTAGCCCTCAGTCAGCCTGATTAACAAAGTCTTGGGTCCTGCGTCGGTTGCTGTCCCTTCTTCCATGACGTCAGGTTGTCAGGGGTATAAAACATGCAGCCGATGCCATTACATCAGTTTTTCTTGCCCCAGATGTCAGGTGCCCCCCTAATGGGAAGCAATTAAATCTATAATACAAGGATATATCTTCAACAAGAAAGCAAATACACCAAAAAGCTTTTTGAGCATAGTAAGTGAAAGTAGAGGTATAGCCAAAAGAAGAAAGGGGGCTGGAGGGAGGGTAACCAGGACTGCAACAGTGAATACACTCGAACATCTACATTTATGGTACGTGTACACAACTGTACTATGTTCTTTGTGTTTCACTGTTGCAGTCATTACATTTGGGTAGATTCCCAAAGCTAAGGGTGGGAGGAGGAATTTAAATAGAATTAGAACCAGCTATAAGGCCCTGCAAGACTGCAGTGGCAAAACCAACTCTGGATTTAGAGAAAATTGGCAAATGATAATGCTTGGTGAAAGTATGTACAGAACTCCAGGTAGCAGCTTCTAGGATGTCCCTTGTAGGAACGCCCCTGAGAAAGGCTGTAGAGGTAGATGCAGCCATGGTTGAATGGGGTCTGATGCCCTGTGGGATAGGTTTTCCATGGTGCTTATAGCAGAAATAAATGCAGTGGCTTATCCATTTTGAAATGGTTTGCTTTGAAATAGCTTTCACTTCTGTCCCTGCAGCAAATGCCACCAGCAGTTGTTCAGATCTCCTTTGAGGTTTAGTCCTGTCCAAGTAGAATCTCAGTTGTCTGTGCACATCTAAGGAGTGCAGTATTTGTTCCCCTTTGTTCTGTGGGTTAGGAAAGAAGGTAGGCAAATGAATGGACTGATTAAGAGCCACACTGGATACCACCTTGGGCATGAAGGAGGGACTTGTTCTGAGGGACATCCTGTCCGCATGAAAGATGATGACAGGCTCCACTGCCATAAGGGCCTGTAACTCGGATACCCTTCTTGCAGAAGTGATTTCTAAAAGGAAAGCTGTTTTCCAGGAAAGGAATTTTAAATCTGCAGTAGCAGCTGGCTCGAAAGGAGGAAGAGTGTGTTTCTCCAAGACAAAGTTAAGGTCCCAGGCTTGAGTTGGAGCTCTCCTTGGTGTCTTTACATTTTTGGCCCCTCTGAGGAACTGCTTGAGCATTGGATGAGAGAAGAGGGGAGGCTCTGTGCTACAATGAGCTGAAATGACTGAGGCATGAATTTTGATGGAGGAAAAGGACAAGCCTTATGAAGCATCTCAGTCAAATATTGTAGAATCTGAGGTAAACTGGGCACTGCTGCACTCATCCCTTGAGATTGGTTCCAGGTACAAAATCTTTTCCATTTTGCAGCATAAGATTTTCTAGTACTAGGCCTCCTAGCCTCTAAAATGATATCCATCACTGATTTACTGAGGGGTGGTAAAAGAGAGACTAGGTAATTAGCCAAGCTGCTAGGTTCAGGATTTGCAGCTGAGAGTGCAGAATCTGGTTCTCCTGCTGAGACAACAAGGAAGAAGTCTGAGGCAGGTGCCATGGTGCCAAGCGTGACACTGCGCAGAATGGGGTACCAGTTGGCGTGGCCAGTCTGGTGCAATTAAAATCGTCATTGGCTTTTCTTGTTTGATCTTTAGTAGTACCTTAGAGAGCAGAGGCAGACGAGGAAAGGCATAAACTGATAAGTTTTTCCAACTGAAGGATAGAGCATCCACTTTCCAAGCTAGTTTGTGGGGAATCCTTGTGTAAAATCTGTCCAATTGATGGTTCTTGGGGGAGGCAAACCGGTCTATATCTGGGCTCCCCCATTTGCTTGTCAACATGTTGAAAATCCTTGGTTCCTTTTTCCATTTGTGTGGGTCCATGAGGTTTCTGCTTAGTCCATCTGTCAGTGTATTTAGTTTTCCTGGCAGGAATTCAGCTTGTAGATCCACTTGGTAGCTCAAGTCTATGTTCCATAATGCCATGGCTAGTCTGCAGAGGGGGTACCCCCTTGCTTGTTTATGTAACACAGGACCGTGGTGTTGTCTGTCTTTACCATTAGTTGTCCTGGAAGAATGTGGTCCTTGAAGGCATTCAGAGCATTCTGTACAGCTAACATTTCCTTTTAATTTATGTGTAGGTGCATTTGACTTGGGTTCCATTTGCCCTGAATGTACTTCCCTGCCAGGTGAGTCCCCCATGCATAGTCTGATGCGTTGATTGTTAAGGTTTGGGTGGCAGGGGGTAGTGTGAATGGCAGTCCCTTGTTTTGGTGGCAGGCCTCTGCCCACCAAAGGAACTCTAGGCGTAGGCAAGGTATGATAGGAATCATAGCTTCTAGATCCTGTGAATGTTGACACCATAGGCTTTTGAGATACCACTGCAGTTTCCTCTTATGCAGTCTTGCATATGGAATTAGAAGAATGCAGGAGGCTTTGAACCCAAAGGCCTGCAGTATTTGCCTTGCAGATAACCAGGTTTTTGTGGCCACTCGTTTGAATTAGGTTGTCAAATGAGTCTGTTTCTCTGGCATGAGGAAAGCCATCTGAAGTTGTATTCAAGCTTGCTCCCAGGAATATAATTTGTTGACAGGGTACCAGGTGTGATTTCTTTTTGTTTTTGGTGTACTCCAGACAAGTCAGTACCCTTTGAACAAAGGCCAGATGGCTATATCTGAATATTTCTTTGCCTGCAGAATGCAATGACAGGAGCTAGGCACTTTGTGAATACCCTGGTCGCAGTAGGTAAGCCAAAGGGCAGTGCAGAGAACTGATGGTGCATGTCGCCTGCTTTGAAGCATAGGTATCTTCTGCAAGACTCCCTGATAGGGATGGGCAGGTATGCTTCTTTTAAGTCTAGTGTTGCCAACCATGCATCTTTGGCTAGCATAGGAAGCAGCTGGTGAAGAGTCAGCATCTTGAATTTTGGAATCACCAGAAAGGTATTTAGAGTAAAAAAGGTCCAGGATAGGATGCCATGTATTGCCTTTTCTGGGTACCAGAAAAAGTCTTGAATAGAAACCTTGTCCCTTTTCCTCTTCTAGTATCAAATGAATAGCCCCCATGCTTAAGAGAGAGCGAGTACTTGAGAGTACTTGATTTTGGGCCTCTGCCCACTGATTTGGGGGTAGATCTGGCCTCCCATTTGGTGTTAGCAAGGTGAGGAAGTGAAATCTGTATCCTTGGGACACTATATTTAAACCCCATTTGTCCTGGGTAATGAGTTCCCAGTTTTTGGCCTGCAGAGCAATCGTTACGCCTAAAGGAGCATTCAGTTGGGAAGTGCTTGGAAGTTTTAAAAGCAAGTCATTGAGACAGATTTCCATAAGGGAAGTCTTACTACTCCCTGATTTGGGTGCAGAAATCCCCCACTGCTTAGTCTAGTGTGTCCCTCGGACTGAAACCTGGGGTTTCTGCTGTGTCTGGGTTTGGCTTGAGATGACCTGGAAGGAGCTGGAAAGGACCAATTCTTAAAAGGCCAGTGCCTACTAAATCTAGGAGGCTGAACTTGTAAGAAATCTTTAACAGTTTGCATAGATTTAGCTTTATCTTCCACTTTTTTAAGCACTTTCTCAGCCTTGTTGCCAAACAGGCGGTCCTGATTTAAGGGGGCATCCAACAATTTAGCTTTAACATGATCAGGCAAAGACTGCTCCTTAAGCCAAGCATGCCTTCTGAGCACAGACCCAGTAGCAGCAGCCCTGCAAGAGGCCTCTAATGAATCAAATCCACATTGCAAAATATGTTTTCCAACCTGTTCAGCAGAATGCATTAAATCCTGTAATTCTTTATTTTCCTCAGTCAGGAATCAACATAATTTTTTGTTTAAGCAATCCAATAATATGTTGCTGATACTTTAACATATGAAACTGGCAGTTTAAAGCCCTAATGACCAAGGTTGCAGAAGCGTAAACCTTTTTACCCCATCTATCCAGCGCCCTGGAGTCTCTATCAGAAGGGGTAGGATTTTTAGTAGTAGAAGCCTTAATGCCCTTGGGTCCCTGTGAAATAGTCTCTGGATCCGCAAAAGGATTTTTAAAAAGGAATTTGTGTGAATCAGGAACCCTGTAATATCTGTCAGGTTTTCTGGGAGCAGGAGGCGAAGAATAAGGTGCCGAACTAGATTCCGAAAAAGCATCATCAACAATGTCTAGTACAGGAGGAATAGCTAAAGGCCTATGCTGAGGCAGGACTAAGAAATCCCTAAGCCTCTTTTGAATCAGAAAAATCTTGTCTTTCCCCGTGGAAATGCTCCCTTAGAGTATGTAAGGTTTCACCAAAAGAAAAATCCTCTGGAGGGAAAGCAGAGGGGAATAGAGTCCTCTGCATCAGAATCCTCATAAGCAGATAAGGGAAAATCCAGATCAGAAAAATCAGAAGATTCATAAGCAACTTCAGTCCTAGGTCTCTTAGAAGGGGGAGGCTGCCTTTCCCTGATTAGAGTTATAAGATCTTCAGCCATTCTTTGTTTTTTAGGCATATAGGCCTGAGCATGCGGCCTGGGCGTCGTTTTTTTAGGCATGGTTTGAGATTTAAGCCTAAATGAAGGAGGAGTAGTCTGTTTAATATGCAAGTCCTTAGGCCTGAATACACCCTCAGAAGCCAGTGCCTGCACAGCGTCTCCGGACCCATCCAAGGTAGAGACATCTGTGGGTTCCATAGTTTAAGCATCTCGCGGGCATACTGGACTCCGAATGGGTCTCAGTAGAGGTCTGCGAATAAGACGTAGCAGGTATCAGGGGCTGCAAAAGCACCTCACTGAGTACTAGCGAACTGGCGACTGGCAGTTTTGGACTTCGGCAGCCTGTCTCTGTCGTTATCTTTGCATTTTTTTCGAAATCCCGGTAGTTGGATGGCTAACAGATGACATTTCTCGATAATTAAACAGAGAACCAAAATATTTTGAGGCATAAATATAGCGACGGATAGTGCGCTGGTTAAATAAAGCACAAAACCTACAGCGAGGTACGTTGTGGTCAGGGCCTAGGCAAGGAATACAGTTTTTTTTTCGGCTTTTCCCGGGTTAGGGCTAGCCACCGCAGAACTCCGGTCCGCTAATGATTGGCAGTAGATTTTTATGGTGCCGAGTTGTCAGCCCGACGCTCAACCTTCAGCGAAGGCACGCCCATTCACACATCTTTCGGAGGCCACTCAACCGCGGGGAGGACATGCAGACTCCACACAGAAGGCACTGCAGCAGAGAATCGAACGCGAGAACCTCTTGCTGTGAGGCAACAGTGCTACCGCTGCATCACCGCGGCTTAGGCAATGAAAATCTTTATGAGGTATTTGCTTTCCACAAGTAATGCAATTATTTACTTTTACTGACATCAGTAAGGAGCAAGAAAAGGTTTCCCCAACGGGGTACTTAGCTTTAGTTGAAGACTTCGGTTCTGAAACTCGAAAACGAAAATTTCAGGAGTCGGCCGAACGGCACTTGCGAACTGCTTCGGGCACCGCATGACAAGAAAGACTGATGTAATGGCGTTGGCTGCATGTTTTATACCCCTGACGACCTGAAGTCATGGAAGAAGGGACAGCAACCGACACAGGACCCAAGACTTTGTTAATCAGGCTGGAAAACAGCAGATAACCCAAATGTAATGACTGCAAGAATGAAACACGAAGAACATCTGTCAGAGTGTGCTGAACAGCTAGCATCTCTTTTTGGTTGATGTGCAGATGAATTTGACTTGGGCTCCAGTGGCCCTGAATGCACTTGTCGTCCAGGTGAGCCCCCAGGCACAGTCTGATGCATCTGTGGTTAAAAGTCTGGGTGGTGTGGGGTTGAGTAAAGGGAAGTCCCTTGTTGTGGTTGCATGCTGCTGCCCACCGAAGAAACTCTGTCCTTAGACAGGGTATGATAGGTATGACGGTTTCCAGGTCCTGAGAATGTTGGCACCAAAGACTTTTTAAGTACCACTGAAGTTTCCTCATATGCAGTCTGGCATATGGAATTACGAGGATGCAAGAGGCCATGAACCCTAGGGCCTGCAGGATTTTCCTTCCAGATAGCTGGGTGCTGGTGGCCATTTTTTTTTTCCAAAACAAGTTTATTGTTTTAACATATAAGAGAAATATCATAACAATTTTATACAAATAATTAAAAATAGGTATTATTATAATATTCAACAAAAAGTACAGTTTTGTACCTACCATAAATGTAGATGTTCGAGGATCCACATTGCTGCAGTCCTAACTATTGGGTAGTCCGCTGTCCAGGTACGTCAGGGTACTAATGCGCATGACCGACGTCATCTCCTCAGTCTTTTCTTGCCCCAGATGTCAGAAGACCCTAAAAAGACAAGGCCAAAACCAAAAACACCAAACATACCTGCACCAAAATTATAGACAATATATACAAAGGTACCAGAATATAACCTCACCAACACAACCACCCCTAAACACAGAGGGAAGGAGGTAAATTGGACTGCAGCAATGTGGATCCTCGAACATCTACATTTATGGTAGGTACAAAACTGTACTATGTTCTTCATTCCACATTGCTGCAGTCCTAACTATTGGGTAGAATCCCAAAGCAGAGGTAAGGGAGGCTGGCAAATCATAAGGAAGCAGGAGCTGATAACATGCCTTGCAAAATAGCTGTTGCAAAACCAGCCCTAGACTTAGAGTAGAGAGGAAGGTGGTAATGCTTAGAGAAAGTATGCACTGAACTCCAAGTAGCTGCCTCCAAAATATCCTTAGTTGCCACCCCCCTTAGAAATGCTGTTGAAGTGGCAGTAGCCCTAGTGGAATGAGGCCTAATCCCAGCTGGAATCTCTTTGCCATGATGGGAATAACAAAATGCAATGCAAAACCCAATCCACCTAGAAATAGTTTGTTTTGACACAGGCTTGCCCACCGAACTCAAAGCAAAAGAAACAAACAACTGCTGAGACTGCCTAAAATCCTTAGTCCTGCTTAAATAATAACGCAATTGCCTGTGTATATCTAAAGTGTGCAAAATCTTTTCCCCTTTATTTTGGGGATCTGCATAAAAAGTAGGCAAATGAATAGTTTGGTTTAAAGCCACACTAGAAACCACCTTAGGCATAAAGGAAGGATTAGTACGTAATGATACCCTATCCTTATGAAAATCAAAAAGGCTCAACCGCCATAAGGGCCTGCAACTCAGAAACCCTTCTAGCAGAAGTAATGGCCAACAAAAAGCAGTCTTCCATGACAAGTATTTCAGTTCAGCAGTAGGTTGTAGAGTAAGTTTCTCCAACACAAAATTGAGGTCCCAAGCAGGAGTAGGAGCTCACGTGGGGGTCTTATATTCTTTGCCCTCTAAGAAATTGCTTGAACAAAGGATGTGAAAACAATGGTGGGTCACAATCATAGTGAGCTGAAATTGCTGCAGCATGAATTTTAATAGAGAAAGACAAACCTTTGTCCAATAACTCAGTAAGATATTGAAGAGCCACACTCAAATTAGGCTCAGAAATCTCCAAATTTTGCTGCAGTCCAAAACAAAAATCTCTTCCATTTTTCTTTCCTTGTACTAGGTCTTCTGGCTTCCATAATCACATTTAAAACTTGCTGAGGAAGCTGAGACCTGCTGTCCTTCAAAACAGAATATGCCAGGCTGTTAGATGAAGAGAGTGAAGCTTGACATTGAGCAGACGACCGTCCCGCTGAGACAACAGGTGTGGAATCAAGGGTAAAGGCCATGGAGGCTTCCTTACCAGACTCCTCAGTAATGGGTACCAGTGCTGCCGAGGCCAATCTGGAGCTATTAAAATCATCCTTGGCTTGTCTTGTCTGACCTTTAGAACCACCTTTGGGAGAAGAGGCAGAGGTGGAAAAGCATACACATGAAGATTTTTCCAACTGAAAGAAAGAGCATCCACTTTCCAAGCTGTGTGATGAAATCCCTTCATGCAAAACTTTGGCAGCTGGTGGTTTAGTGGAGAAGCGAACAGATCTATGTCTGGAGTTCCCCATGACACTGTCAATGTTTGAAATACATGAACATCCAGTTTCCACGGGGATCCATGATTTGTCTGCTTAACACATCTGCTAAGGAGTTCTGTGCCCGCAGAAACCTTGCCTGAAGAGTTAGTTGCAAACTGAGCGCAGTCTCCCATAAAATCATTGCTTGTCTGCACAATGGGTAAGAATGTGTTCCTTGTTTGTTGATATACCACATGACAGTTGTGTTGTCTGTTAGAATCAACACCTGCCCTGGAAGAAGTAACTCCTTGAAAGCCATTAATGCAAACTGGACTGCTAACATCTCTTTCATGTTGATATGTAGATGCTGTAGTCTGGCAGGCCACTTGTCTTGTATCCACTTTCCATTTAGATGAGCTCCCAAGCAATATCTGAGGCATCTGTCGTTAGAATCTGACTTGCCTCTGGCCGGGTCACAGAGAGTCCCTTGTTTAGGTGACATTCCTGAGCCCACCACAAAAATTCCTTTTGAATGCAAGGTATTATTTGAATGACAGTGTCCAAATCCTGGCAGTGCTGTGTCCACAGATTTTGAGATACCATTGTAGCTTCCTCATATGCAGTTTGGCATTGGGAAGCACCAGAATACAAGATGCCATGAACCCTAAGGCTTGAAGGACTGTCCTTGCAGTCAGCCCGGACTGAAGAGATAGGTGATGGAAGTAACTGGAAAGATTCTTTTGTTTGTCCGGGGTTAAAAAGGCCATCTGGGCTGCTGTATTCAGTCTCACACCCAGAAAGCACATGTCTTGAGAGGGTACTAGACTGGACTTTATTTCGTTCACAGAATACCCTAGGCATCTTAGCACTGCTATGACATATTCCAAATGCTGTAGAAGGTCTTCCTTTCTCGAGCCAGAATCAGGCAGTCGGATAGATTTGAATTCCTTTTAGCCTGAAGTAAGCTATCACTGGAGCCAGAACCTTTGTGAATACTAGATAAGCCAAAGGGCAATGCAGAGAACTGACAATGAGAATTTCCAGCTCGCAGATACTTCCTGCAACTTAGTCTTATTGGCACATGAAGGTAAGCTTCCTTTAGATCTAAAGTTACCATCCAGTGATCTTTGCCCAGCAGAGGTAAAAGTTGTTGTAACGTCAACATTTTGAACTTGGGAATGTCCAGATAAGTGTTGAGGATAGATAAATCCAAAATTGGTCTCCACGTGTTCCCCTTTTTTGGTACAAGGAACAGGCGAGAATAAAATCCTAGGCCCCTTTCTGGCACAGGAACTGACTGAATAGCCCCTATTTGGAGCAACAGAGAAATTTGATTGTGAGCCTCTTTTCTTTGTAGAGGAGGAATGTCTGGCATGCCTTTGAAAGGAGGCAAGGTATGGAAATAAAACCTGTAACCGTGGTGAATGATATCCAGAACCCATCTGTCTTGGGTAATTAAATCCCAATTTTCTTTGAAAAGAGACAGCCTTCCTCCCAAAGGTGCTGCCAGGCGAGAATGTACTGGCAGCTGAAAAGGCAGGTCATTGGGTCTGCTTGGACTGACCCCTGCCCTCACCAGAAGTCTGAGCAGGTGAACTCCTGTCCTAGGCCTAAAAGAACCTTGAGCTCTGCCTCTACCACGTCTAGACCTACCCCTAGACTGGGAATCATAAGCAGGATAAGTCCACCCCTTAGCAGGCCAATTTCTACTAAACTTGGAGGCTGCACCTGCAAAAAATCCTTAACAGTTTGCATAGACTTAGCCTTGTCCTCCATTTTCTTTAAAACTGCTTCCACAGGCGAACCAAACAACACATCAGACTGTAAAGGAGCATCCAAAATCCTTGTCTTAACATGCTCAGCTAAGTTCTGATCCCTCAACCAGGCATGCCTACGAAGAACAGAACCAGTAGCAGCCACCCTCGAGGAGGCCTGCACAGCATCAAAACCACACTGTAAGGAATGCTTACCCACCTGTTCAGAAACATGAACTAAATCCTGCAATTCTTTACACTCAATACCTTCAGCCAGAGCATCCACCTTAGACTTCAATTGTGAAAGGAGATAATTCTGATATTTTAACATATGAAACTGACAATTCAACGCCCTCATGGCTAAAGTGGAAGAAGTATACACTTTCTTTCCCCATCTATCCAAAGCCCTTGCCTCTTTATCAGGAGGAACAGGATTTTTAACCACAGAAGCCTTCACACCTTTAGGCCCCTGAGAGACAGTTTCTGGGTCTGCCCTAGGACTCTTAAAAAGATACTTATGGGCTTCAGGCACCCTATAGTACCTATCCGGTTTAACTGGGGCAGGAGGCAAAGAGTCAGGATTCAGGGAAGCCTCTGCAAAAACATCTTCTACCACATTCAAAACAGGAGGTATAGCTAAAGGCCTATGCTGGGGTAAAAACAAGAATTCTCTAAGCCTCTTCCTGGAATCAGAGAAATCTTGACCTTCCCATTTAAAATGCTCCCTCATGGAATGCAGAGTCTCTGAAAATGAAAAATCCTCAGGAGGCGAAGCTGAAGGAGTAGAATCATCCACATCAGAATCAGAATAAGGAGGATACTCCTGCAAATCCTCAGCCAAGACTCAGAAGCCTCGAACATTGCTCAAAACTCTCAAACTCAGGTTCCACCCTAGGCCTCTTATCAGCAGAGAGCATAGAACCTCTAATCATTGTAATCAAATCCTCTGCCATTTTTAGCATATGCTTCTTAGGCAAGGACCCTGAAACACTCGGAGAAACCCCACTGAAGCTAAAGCAGGCCTGCCTCTTAAAGAAGCCTTAGAAACAGAAGGAGGCCCTAACCACCTTAGGAAGAGAGGGAAGAACAGCCACCTGAGAAGCCCCTTCAGGCTGGCCTACTTCCTGAGATACATCCTGTAACAATAAAGTTTCTCCCTGAGACTCCAAAGAAACTCCTGGCAGAACTTCCGGCTCCTCTAAGCCTTCTAAAGGACCGACGTCGGGACTGTCGGTTCTTCCACTCTAGGCTTCCCTGCTTTGTCCTTGCGCTTTGCATCCGACGGCATTTTAGAATTACAAAGATTCCCAAAGACTAACCTGGCACAGTCTAACCTTCTTTTGTTAAACCTAGCACAAGAGCGCATCCAACAACGCCGTGCTCAGGCCCTAAACAAGGTATACACAAAGTATGGTAATCCCTATGAGGTATCTGTTTCCCACAAGAAATACAGATATTCACTTTTTCTAACATCCGGTTAAATACTGAGGCAAGAAAAACAAAATATTCCAGCCAACTTTGATTCGGTCTGAAACTCTGACTTCAGAAACTTTCAGAACGCCAACCTGCACAAAAACAGCTTCTGCATCGGACCATGCGGCAAAAGACTGAGGAGAGACCGACGTCAGCCATATACTTTGGTATTCGGGCCGACTGGACAGCGGACTACCCAATAGTTAGGACTGCAGCAATGTGGAATGAAGAACATCAACTAAAGTATTTACAAAGACATCCACTACAATCAGATCAATTAATTAAACTAAAATCGGTGGCCATTTGAGTGCAGCCTGTCAGGCTTGTTTTTATGGATTAAGGAATGCCATCTGGGATGCTGTGCCCAGGCTTACTCCCAGGAATACAATCTTTTGACAGGGACTAGTTTTGATTTCATTTCGTTGATAGTGTACCCCAAGGGAGGTTAGAAGGTTCTTTACAAATGTCAAGTGCTGCAACAGCTTTTTCTGACTGTCTGCCTGAATCAGGCAATCGTCCAAGTATGGGTAAATTTGAATTTTTCTCTGTATGCAATAGGCCTGGCTGGAGACAGGCATTTTGTGAATACTCTGGGAGCAGTGGATAAGCCAAAGGGAAGTGCAGAGAACTGATAATGCATAGATCCTGCCCTGAAACTTAGGTATTTCCTGCATGTGTCCCTGGTAGGGATGTGCAGATAGCCTTCTTTCAGGTCTAGGGTGGCTAACCAGGCATCTTTGGATAGCATAGGAAGAAGCTGCTGAAGGGTGAGCATTTTGAATTTTGGTACCACCAGGAAGGTGTTTAGAATGTAAAGATCTAGGATTGGGCGCAAAGTGCCCTTTTTTCTGGATACCAGGAAAAGTATGGAATAGAACCCTTGACCTATCTGTTCTGTAAGAACAGGCTGAATTGCCATTATGGAGAGCAGGGATTGAACTTGGTTTTGTGCCTCTGCCCACTCGTTTGGAGGAAGGTCTGGGAACCCTTTTGGGGTTGGCAGTAAGTGGAAGTAAAATTTGTACCCCTGGGATACGATGTTGAGGACCCATCGGTCTTTGATGATGGAGGTCCAGATTTTTGCATGACGGGCAAGTTTTCCTTCTAGGGGCATGAGCTGTTGGGCAGAGGTGAGGAGTGGAGTCGAGAAGTCATTGTGAATTCTTTCCATAAGGGGGTGGCTTAGCACTCCCTGTTTTTGAAGTGGAGGCCCTTCATTGCTTAGATCTCTGCATACTACGAGACTGTAGTCTGGAAGGTCTGTTACCCCTGGGTCTAGTTTCAGATGGCCTTGAGGGGGCTGGAAAGGACCAATTTTTCGAGGGGCAATGCCTACTGAATCTAGGAGGCTGCACTTGTAAGAATTCTTTGACTGTCTGCATAGATTTAGCTTTTTCTTCCATCTTTTTTAGAACCTCTTCTGCTCTGGTGCCAAACAGATTGTCCTTGTTCAAAGGAGCGTCTAGTAATTTTGATTTGACATGGTCTGCCAAGGTTTATTCCTTAAGCCAGACTGCTGCTCTGCAAGATGCTTCTAGGGTATCAAAGCCACATTGTAAAGCATGCTTGCTGACTAGGCTTGTAGAATGCATAAGCTCTTGTAATTCTTTATTTTCTGCAGAGTCTGTAAAGGTAGCTAATCTTTGCTTAAGTTCCATAATATGTTGCGGGTATTTTAGCATGTGAAACTGGCAATTCAATGCCCTAATGGCGAGAGTTGCAGAGGTGCATACTTTTTTACCCCATCTGTCTAAAGCTCGGGAAGCCCTGTCCGAAGGGGTGGGATTCTTAGCTGTAGTTGCTTTTATAACTTTAGGCCCCTGGGGAATGACCTCTTGGTCAGGAGTAGGATTTTTGAAAAGGAATTTGAGAGAGTCAGGTACTCTGTAGTACCTGTCTGGTTTCCTAGGAGCAGGGGGTAAAGTATCAGGAGTTAAACTTGATTCCATAAAGACATCATCCACAACATTCAGGACTGGGGATATTACTAAGGGCCTATCTTGAGGCAAGTCTAGAAATTTTCGGAGTCTCTTTTTGGACTGAGGACAGTCTTGGCATTTCCAGTGGAAATACTCTCAAAGTATGTAAGGTTTCCCCAAAAGAAAAATCCTCTGGAGGGGAAGCAAAGGGAATAGATTCCTCTGCATCTGAATCCTCATAGGTAGATAAAAGCATGTCCTCATAATCAGATACCTCAGAGTAGTCAGACTCTTGGTCTGTTAAAGCTGCTGGGGACAGGTCTCTTTTCCTCTTAGCAGGGGAAGGCTGGCTTCCCCTAATCAACATAAGGTCTTCTGCCATTTTTAAGCATCTGATGTTGTGGCAAGAAAGTGCATGTTTTAGGGTCGTCGTTTTTTTAGGTGTAGTGCATACTCTTGGCCTTAGAAACGCAGTAGTTTTAGAGAGAACAGAAGACGCGAAAGAAGTTGTTGGTTTGTGTCGAATACCGGTAGTGCGAAGAACTTCCGCAGAAGCTGGTGCCTGTTCAGCGGCTCCGGACCCATCCAAGGTAGAGACATCCGCAGGTTCAGTCGAAGAAGTGCCTTGTGGCATACCGGACTCCGAACGGGTCTTGGTAGAGGCCTGCGAATCCACTGAAGCGGGCATCAGGGGCTACAAAAGTGCCTCACTGAGTACAAGCGAACTGGGGATTAGCTTAACGGAAGCATCACCGGCAGCTTTGGACCTGTGTGGTCTGTGTCTGCCTTTATCCTGTTTTTTCGATAGATCGGTAGTTGGATGGCTTACCAACTCCATTTCAGAATATGGAGATCGAAAATGAAAGTATTTAGCAACAAAAAGAGCCCGACGACGAATAGTTTGGGCATTGAACAAGGCACAAAACCGACAGCGGGGGACATTGTGGTCTGGGCCTAAACAGGTGACTCAGTAAGAATGGAAATCTCGGTATGGTATTTGCTTTCCACAGGCAAGACCATTAACTTTTTCTGACATCGGTTAGAGCAAAAAAAAAGGATCCCCAACTGGGTATTTAGCTTTAGAAGACTTCAGGATAACTCAATTCAAAAACGAAAACCCAGGTAGAGGCCGACCGGCACTCGAACTGCTTCTGCTACAGGCTCCTTGGCAAGAAAGACTGATGTAATGGCGTCAGATGCCTGTTTTTACACCCCCTGACGACCGGACGGCAGTCCTGTAATGACAGCAACTGACACAGAAATACTAAGTCTCTGGTATTCGGGCCGACTGAGGGCGACTTGCAGGCAGATAAACCCAAGTGTGATGACTGCAACAGTGAAACACGAAGAACATCAACTTTTCTAACCAGGAAAGTACAATTAAACAATAAATATTTAAATGTGGAACATCCTCCCCATAGGGAATTTTTCTTTCCATCAATGGAACAGCACAAGCCAACCACTGATCCTCGAAAATCCACAACGGAGGGCATAGCTCTCAACCTTCCATCTCCAAAATGAGGAACACTAGCCCTCATAATGTGGAACAAATGGGCAAAATGTGGAACACATACTAATGGCTTACTAACAACTTCAACTAGGAAGGTCATAGAATGGCTAAAATATGCTGGTTTTACTTATAAAGAAGATCTTTTAATGACTTAATATGATTCATTTCTATTTACAATGGATTTCACTTAAATAATTCCTAACACTGAATGTGTGGCAGAGTCTTTCAATGTGGAACTTTGAGGAACGTGAACTTTTTAAGACCCCAAATGAGGTACGTTCCTCGTAATGAGGTACACTTGAGGAGTACGATGGAGGGCTTTCTTTGGAAGCAAGAAAGCTCTGAAGGGCTTAACTCTCAAACCTGTCTTTTTAGGTAGCTCACCTTGAGATGCCAGTTTGAGCATGTGGGAAGGTGCCCTGAAGCTTTGGAAGGAGGATGGCTGTTAAATCCTTAGCAGGATATAACTCATATAGCTAAGGCTACTACAGCAGAAATCAATACGATGAACATCACAAGAACTCTATTTAATAAATGTATTTCCTATTTTTGTAAGCTAATAGATTCTCATAAAGCAAAAAAAAATCATGCGACTCGGGGTAGGAAACAGAAATTAATTTCACAAGAAAATATTGTGTGTGTTGATAGGAATGAATCTATGGAACTTTTCAGTGATGGTGCTACAGACAGATAGATTCCTCAATCGCTTCCACAAACTTGATTCTTTTTTTTTTTTTTGTATGCAAGTATTTGCCTGGAAGTTAACTAAATTAGATAGTATGATTTGTGACTTTGAAATGACACTGATGATGAATACTGGGAAGAGAGCAGAAATAACAATGGGAAAAGCTAATAGAGTGTCAACTGTTGGGAGATGACTGTTGAAAGCACGGTGAATGGTGATAAGGATGTGGTTTCTTAGAAAGGCCTTGAAGAGGACTTGCTTATAGGTGTACCTGACAAAGTATCTTGGAAAAAACTGATCTCAATCTTTCAGAAAAGAACTGAGAAAGCAAGTAGTAAACGTCTCAGTTATATGTTGAAGCTAAGGAAACAGTGCAGAGTTTTTGATGCCTAGAGTGAGATGCAGACACCTCTAAAGAGTTGCAAAGAGAGAAGACAGTAATTAGCTGCAGTTTAGATGATAAATAAGTATGCTGCTCTTTTAAAGGAAAAAAAAAGTAGGTCATGAAGACATAGCTTAGTGGAAAATATGTACATTACTGAAATACATTAGAGAAGTGAGGAAAGACAAGACTGTATGATGCATGCACAAGACAAACTGGCTAGTTGAAATTGACTGTAAGGTAGCCAGAACATGTCTGAATAAGTTTAAGGACATTAGATTCCTGGTTCGACAGCAAATGCAAGGCAACCAAAGTATATGGTGGTATGCTTTGAACATTTAAAAGTAAAACGTCAAACTTCATTCTTACATTGGCAATGATGCAAGCTGTATAAAAAGGGGACAGATGAGTAGTTCTTGAAAATGGTTATTGTGTTCCCTTTCAACATCAGCATTTCATGGCATCAAAGGGTGTAGTGTTTAGTATCTGTGAGAAAGTACAGATTAAAGTATGTACTGCTTTGTATGTTTTACCAAGCAGTTTTGAAATTCCTATTAGCACTTAAGACTTTTGTTAACTCTAAGTGTCTTAATGACGATACATGAAAATGAACCAATGTGAAGGAAGAAAAATAGGGTGATGGGGCAAACAGATGACAGAGAAAGTTACATTAGACAAAATTGAGACACTGAAAAAGATCAGCTTCTAATAAAGTGAAAGTATGTAAGATCTCAGAGTCAGGCAGATGTCTCCTATATTTAGAGCTTGGATGGCATAACGAGAAAAGGTAAGTATATAACATGGCAATGTAGACTAGATTATAAGTCAATGCATTGCATCCTGTGAAGCTCTGGAATGTTGCAGGATCTCTGGAATGTCACGCTAATTTCTAATGGCTGCTTCCTGAGCCTTTTGACAAAATCAAGTTATAGCCTCACAGTTCAAACTGTGGTTGTATCTCTGCAAGGGGCAAACGAACAACAGGAGGACATATGTAAGGCTCCCAAGTATGCAGGAGTCCATACAGTTTAGAGATTTTTGCTTGAAGTGCATATCCCAAGCAGACTTCACAGAAGTTTTACTCGGGTAGAAAGCAAATGCTGGAGGTATGTTGGGAAAGAGAAAGTTAATTGCGAACATTTTTTTTTTTTTTTTTGGAAAAATAATGACTTGGCAGATTTAAAAAATTCCCTACAGAAACATTGCCACAAATGATTTGGAAACAAATGGTTGTAACCAAGGAAATTATTTATTGACTGGAATGTAGGATTTGAATTGCTAAGACGTACTAAGGCATTACTAAGTTTAATGTTAAAGTAAAATATAAACCAAATGAAACTGCATTGTAAAAGGAGATAAGATAAATGGAAGTGAGATCTTTGGGAAAGGAAGGAGCAAATTATATAGAAATAAATGGAATTTGTGGGCACAATACATGCAGGACAGCATTCATAACGAGGAGTGAACTTTAAGGGAATGCAGAAATTGAACTTAGGTAATGTTGGAGTGAGTGTAAATTATTGAATGTGTAATGCATGACAATAAAAAAAGGAAATGTTAGTATATTTTTTTCTTTTTTACTACTGTAAAAGTACCGAAGTTACTTTAAAAAAAAATGTCATGTTTAAGAAAAAGGGAAAAAAGAAGTTATGTCTTACTATAATGTTCCATCTGTGTTGTCGATCTTCATCGATTCTTGACTGTTGGGTGTCTGTTCTGATTCTCAGAACCGGTCCAGATGTTACACAGCCAGCCAAACATCTGTGGAGCAAATAGTCTACCCACAATGCCCCTTATCCCATTTACCTCAGATCGAGTTTGCAGACTTACAGAAAGCCAGAAGAACCATGAGCCCATATGAATAAGCCATGCCCAAAGTAAACCCTAACGATGCACCCAAGACAAGAGTTCACACCTCCTCCAGGAATTCACGGGGGGGGGGGGATGCCAAGAATAGATGATCGACAACTCAGATGGAACATTATGGTAAGACATAACTTCTTTATCTGTTGTTGTCAATCTTCCTCTATTCTTGACTGTTGGGACAGATTCCCCAGCTACTTTAAATCCCGGGTAGCCCTATGGAAGGATATTCCTGAGAACCATAGAACCAAAGGAAGTTCTTTCCCTGGAGACCAGATCCAATTTATAATGAGTAATTAAAGGTATGTGGAGTAGCTCACACTGCTGCTGTGCACATTTCATTCATGGAAGCCTTGGATTGGAAAACAGCTGAAGTGGCCATTGACCTGGTGGTATGAACACCCCCGGCTCAATTTTATTATATATCCAAGTAATGCAATCTCTTAACCATTCTGACAAGGTAACTTTTAAAATGGACTTCACTAAAGTTGGGCCAGAGAAGGAAACTAACAGCAGTTCTGATTTTCTACATTTTTTTTAGTTTTGTTGAGATAGAAACATAATTGTCTGTGAACATCAAACAAATGTAGACAATACTTGCCTTTGTTGGAAAAATTGGGGAAGAAAACAGGCCAGTCTATGGTTTGATTAATGTTGGACTCAGACTACCTCTGGAACAAAGGATGGATTGGTTCTAAGTGAAACTCTATCCTTGTGAAAAATTAAGTAAGGGGATTTTGAGCATAACACCTGCATCTCAGAAACTCGCCTTGCTGAAGATATAGCTATGAGGAAAAAACTTCAGGTTGCATGTTGCTGCTAGCTTAAAGGGAAAAAGCACCAAAGACTGGAGAACAATGGTCAAATCCCATGGCAGTAGGTGGTTTTTTAATGGAGGCTTCAAGCATGGACTTCCTTTGAGGAACACTTTACATAGTCTATGAGGAATTGGAGTAAGCGCCACAAAACCATTATGGAAATTAGAAATGGCAGCTAACTGGACTTTAACTGTACAGGCAGAGACCCCTTGATCAAAAAGAATGGTTAGAAATTCTAGAACTTTCTTCATGGGAGCAAAGAAAGGATCGAGATCATTGTCATAAGCCCGGACTGAAAATTTTCTCCATTTACTAAGGTAAAGTTGCCTGGTGGATGATCCATGGTAAGCCAGCAGAATTTTCCACACCAGAGTAGGTATATCTTTATGCCTGATGACTAGCAGAACTGGAGGAACCAAGCTGTCAGCTTGAGGTTTTGAAGGTTGGGGTGCAACAGTCCCTGAGGGTGAGGCAGCAGGCCTGGAACTGGAATCCATGGGCAGTGAACTAGATGAGGCCACAGGAAGGGGAACCAAATTTGTCGAGGCCAGTAGGGAGCAATGAGGATCACTTTGCTTCTCAGCTAGGCAGCCTTCCTGAGAAAAAGTGGGATTAGAGGGAAGGAGTTCAGGAGACCTGTGGGCCAATATAGGAAAAAAAGCATCCCTTGGTGACTCCCCCTGCGGGGGGGATCAAGGCAAACTAGCTTCTGCACTTGTTGTTTTGGGGTGATGCAAAAAGGCTGGCCCCAGCGACAAACAATCCTCCTCGCTATCTTGGGATTGAGAGACTACTCATGAGGCAGTAGAATGCATCTGCTCGGTTTGTCCACTATCACGTTTGAACTCCCTGGGATGTGCGTTGCTATCAGAAAATGGCTGAAGGAACATTGCTACTCTCTCAGGGCCTCTCAACATAATGGGTAGAACTTGGTTCCCCCTTGTTTTTTAATGTACCAGACCACAGATATGTTGTCTGATTGGATCACAATAGTCCCGAGGGGGAGGGCAGATTGAAAGGCTTGCAATGTTAGAAGCACTGCCCTCAACTCCAGGACACTGACATGCAGGTTTGCCTGCACTGGGAACCAAGTGCCTTGGACTGTTCTTCCCAGATACCCCCCCCCCAATTTGGGAGGCATCCGTGGTCACTGTGGCCTTGGGTTGAGGGGGGACAAAAGGATGGCCTAATAAGATTTCCTCGGATTCCATCCACTAGGTCAGGTCTTTTTTGCAGCAGCTGGTGATTAATATGGGGTAGTTCACTCAATGGGTTATAATAGACCACTGTGATGCTAGAAGCCATTGTAGCAGGCGCATGTGGAACCTCACTAATGGAACTAGAGTGATGGTTACTGCCAAGGATCCCAACGCTTGAAGGACCAGAAGCACTGGAACTTTGTTTTTGCTAAGAATGGGATGTACTTGGGATTTCATCTTTTGTAATCTGTGTCGGGGAAGAGAGGCTACACCAGAAAGAGTGTTTAGATGAGCTCCTATGAATTCTAAAGGGGCTTAGTTGAGATTTTGTTTGTTTGACTGATTCCCAAGCTCAGGAACAAATGCAAAGTGAATTCTGTTGCTAGAATTAGTAGATCCCTGGTGGGAGCAGTGATGAGCCAGTCATCCAGATATGGAAACACCCAGTATTTATGCAGTCTCAAGTCAGCTGTCACTACTGCCATACATTTAGTGAACACCCAAGGGACTGTGTTGAGTCCAAAAGGCAGCACTCTGAATTGAAAATGAAAGTGGAGAAATCTACTGGAACGCTTGTCCATTTTTATGTGGTAGTATGCGTCTTGAAGGTCTACAGAGCACATCCAATCTTTTTCCTCAAAAGGGGAAGTACAGATTGAATCGTGACCATCCAGAATTTGGACTGTTGAACAAATTTGTTTAAAATGCTGAGATCCATTACAGGTTTCCAGTCCTCTGTCTTTTTTGGCACTAAAAAGAACCTTGAGTAAAATCGAGATCCTATCTGGTCTGATGGGACTTCTTGGATGACTCTTATTTTGTAGCAGCTTTTGGATTTCTAAGGCTGCTTGGTCTTTCTGATTGGGTGGAATGTTGGGGAGACTTTAGTTTTGGATAAAGGGTGAAGGGGATAGAATAATCTTTGATAATAATTCTCTGCACCCAAACATCTGTGGTTATCTGTCGCCAGGTTTTTGCTTGCAGAGAAAATTTTCCCCCGACCGATTCCAGAGGTAAGCAATCGGGCCCCCTTTCAGAAGCACTGGTAGGGCTGTGCCAGAGAAAGAGTCCCTGGAACCCTGATTCTGCAGGCCACCTCTGCCTCATGGTCGGCATCTTCCATTAAAGCTCCCCCTCTGCCTCAAGGAAGCTCTCACCACATGTCTTGAAAAGGCCCTTGGGACTTTTTGAACCATATTTTTCCACTCCTCTTATACCTAGTGTAGGATCATTGGGGGGGGGGGCAGAAAAATGTATGCCCACAGCAGATAGGGTCTTACATCCCTACTCGCACCTGGCTAGAGTTTCTTCAACTTTGGGGCCTAAAAAAAAGATCATCTGTCAAAAGGAGCATTGATGAAGGAAGACTTAAATGGCTCCGCAAACTCACACAGGCACATCCAGGCATGCTGTCTAATAGCAACGCCTGAACCAGATGACCTGGTTGTCCCTTGGCTGCATGTAAAATGAGCCTCACGGACGAGTTGGAAATAGACTCCAGGGTAGCTAACTGGGAGGCCACTTTTTCTTGGAAATTATCAAATACAGCTCCTGCTTGGGTGTCTGATATCTCCTTGATCAAATCCCTCTGGAACCTAGAAAAATGTGCCAGAAAATTCAAGGACCTTAAGGCAAAAGTCGATGATGCATAGACCCGCTTTTCAAATCTGTCCATAGCTTCTGCATTTGGCATTCATGGGGGATGCAAAAAGGTCGCAGCAAGGCTGGCCCCATCTGTGGAAAATCCTTTCCGCTACTTGATTTTTGAGGGACCACTCGTGAGGCAGCAGGATGGCTCTGCTCAACCTGTCCGCTATTACGTTGGACGTCCCCGGGATGTGCGTTGCTATGAGAAAGCATCCGGTGGACACAGCCCATTGCCAGATCCTCAGGGCCTCTCTGCGTAAGGGGTAAGACCTGGTTCCTCATTGCTTGTTTATGTACCAGACCACTGACATGTTTGTCTGTCTGAATTGTAACTATTCCCGGAGGTAAGTAGTCGTGAAAGTGTTGCAACACTAGGAACACTGCTCTTAACTCTAGGACATTGACGTGCAGTTTGTACTCCATTTCCGACCACTCGCCTTGAACTGTTCTTCCCTGAAAAAGTCCCCCTCCCACCCTATCAGGGAAGCGTCCGTGGTCACTGTGGCTATGGGGGGAGGAAGAACAAACAGGCGGCCTGTCGTAAGTTCGTGACTGTTCATCCACCATTGAAGATCTCGTTGGCAAGATTCCGTGAGTAGGATGTTGTGTGACAATGGTAGCTGTTGGTAAGACCACTGTGCGAAGAGTAGCCACTGGAGGATCTCCATGTGCATTCTCCCTAGGGGGACCACGATAAGGGCTGCCTGCCATCATGCCTAAAACTTTCAAGACCTGTGCGGCTGGGACTCTTGTTTTCTAGGAGAATAGAAATCTGTTCTCTCAGGGCTGACACTCTTGACTGGGGAAGTCTGATCAGGGATAAGGTAGTGTCTAATTCCACTCCTATGAAAGATATATGCTGTGAAGGCGATAAGGCATATTTTTTCGAAGTTCAGAGTTATACCTAAACGGGAACAGAAATTGATTGTATAGTCCCTGGCTTGCAATAGGTGATGCCTGGTGGTGGCGGTTAGGAGCCAGTCGTCTAAGTATGGAAACACCCAGAATCCTAGTCATCTCAGGTGGGACGCCACTACTGCCATGTACTTGGTGAACACCCTGGGGGCTGAGGTGAGGCCAAAGGGCAGAGCTCAAAACTGAAAATAACTGGCTCCCAGCCAGAAGTGCAGGTGATCTCTGGATGGCCTGGCCATTTTTATGTGGTAGTATGCATCCTTGAGAAATATAGAGCACATCCAATCGTTCATTTGAAGAAATGGAAGGATCGATTGTAGCGTGACCATCCGGAATTTTTCCTTCTTCACAAAGGTATTGAATTTGCTGAGGTCCAGTATTGGCCTCCAGTCCCCTGTTTTCTTTGGAACTAAAAACAACCTTGAGTAAGTTCCGGATCCTATTTGGTCCGCCGGGACTGGTTGGATGACTCTTTTTTTCTAACAGCCTTTGTATTTCTATGGCTGCCCGATCCCTCAGATTGGGTGGAACATCTAGGAATCTTTTTTGGATGGGAGGATTGTTTAAGAAAGGGATGTTGTATCCTTTGGTTATTATGCTTTTTACCCAGGAATCTGAAGTGAGTTTTAGCCAGGCCTCTGGGTATAAAGCCAAGCGACTCCCGACTGCCTCCAGAGCAGGACAGCCGGGCCTCCACTCAAGAGTGCTGGAAGGGCTTACCAGGGATGTTACCCTGTCACCCTGGTTCTGCGGACCCCCTCTGCCGCCTGGGTGGCGTCTTCCATTCCTTCCCCCTCCTCTGCCTCTGGAGGGGGTTTCACTAGGTGTGGATTGGAAAGCTCCCTGAGTCTTCCGGAACCACATCTTTCCACCTCTTTGCCGTTTGGGGTATGGTCTAGAAGGGGCGGAAAAACGGACCCCTACGGCAGACAGGGTCTTTCCTTCTTGCTCACACCTAGTGAGCGTCTCCTTCACTTTGGGCCCAAACAAGGAGGAGCCATCAAAAGGGGCATTAGTAAAGGAAGACTTAAAGGCTTCCGCAAAGAAGCATAGGCGCATCCAGGATTGTCTCCTCAGAGCAATCGCTGAAGCCCTACTCGATCCTTCGGATGCATATGAAATGAGCCGCATGGATGAGTTGACGATAGAGTTTAGGGTATTGAGCTGTGCTGTCACCTTGTCTGAGACAGCAGCATCTGTGGTACCCCTGTAGAGTATCTCCCAATTCTTTGAGGAGATCTCTCTAAAGATGGGTAAAATGAGTGTGATAGTTCAGCGATCGCATGGAAAAAGTCGCTGAACTAAAAATGCGCTTCCCGTACCTGTCCATCATCCTGGAGTCCTTATTAGGAGGATGAACAGAGGAAGATGCCTCAGACATTTCTTTCTTGGTGGCCGCCACCACCATAGCGTCAACTGGGACTCCCTTGGTGAGGTACACCTTAGCCTCGGGGGCAGTGATGTACTTATTGGGCCTCCGAGAGACTGGTTCCAATGTGTCAGGGGACTCCCACGCCCTTCGAGCTATTAAATCCATTAACTCGTCGAAGGGCGGAGTTACCCAGGAGGCAGAGGGTTGAGCCCCAAAAGCCTTCAGCAACACCGACTCGTCCTCAGTAGGGGCAAGGGACTGCCAGTCACCCTTCTGTATGAGAATTTCAAGGATGTCGGCGAACGAGACATCCTCCGAGGAGGACCGTGGGGACCCCTCTGACTCATCCAAGTCTGTATCCGATGTCAACGATTCCTGTGGAGAATCGATGTACCTCCTCTTGCACAACCTCTTCCTCGGGACATCATCAGAGGGGACATCTGGTGAAGCTTCCGAGGAGCAGGGTTCACCCTCTGGGGTTGACTGAGGCTTTGGGTCTCTACGGTTGGTGGGAACCAGTAGTGCAGAGACAGAACATGGACCTTTCGGGGAGGGAGAAGAAGAATCTGACGATGTGAAAGTCCTACCAGACAAGACCTTCCTCATGGCTTCGAAGGCACCGGAGCCCCGGGCCGTGGGTTCCACCGGTTCCGAAGAAGACTGTAGTCACCACGGGCTCCGATCCAGAGGACGGAGCCGAACTAATCTGCACCGAGGGGAAGAGTCGGAAGCTAAACTTCGGTTCGACCCCCCCCAGAACAGAGGAGAGATTGTCGGCTCCGAGACCCCTCGATGGTTACCAAGGGTGTCGAGGTCAGTGGAGCCAAAAGCACTAAAGAAGGCTTCGGCCCCAGGGGATCAATGATCATCAGATCCTCGACTCCCGGCTCCGATGACTCGACGGGTCTCAAAGGAGGATCAACAGATGGGACAGGAAGGGCCTCAAGCTTCGAAACCAACTGGGACGAAACCGCAATCAGTTTGGATAAGGCCGTGTTCTCCATCAGTTTCTGCACCACTCGATCCACATCGGTGTCAGATAGTCTGGAGGAACGGGTCGAAGGGGCTGAAGAGGTCACCGAGCGAAGGATCGATGAAGGGAATACCTCTGACACTGGCTCCAAGACCTGGACCTCAACTTGAGGCAGCATCTCGGTGCTCGGCTCCAAGGTCTGTGGAGCCAGCAACCGAATCTTAGAAGAGGTACTCAGAGCCAATGACCTGGACTCCGATACCTTCAAAGACTTCGACCCCTTCGAAGACTTCGATGACTGGTCCACCTTTTCCAATGCCTCCTGAAACTCCGGCTTCAGGAGACCTCTCTCTACCAGTTTCCTGCGTCTCTCCATCATCACTCTGCCACTAAAAAATAAATCCAAGGTGGAAAACCAAACCAAGACAGGCTGCTGCTCAGAAAGTCTAATTCTTTAATACAAAACTATGAAAAACAATGAAAACACAAGCGCTTTCACTCGGTCTGTGCCGAGCTTTATCAAGTGAACATCCAAAGTGCTGCAAGGCTTTATATACACTGAAGTTAATTATTAATTAATCAATTAAAAAATTAAAGCTTAAAAATGCTGGAGTTGATAAATTGTTAAAAATGCTTCTTTGTTAAAAGTTAAACCTGGTGCATTATAATAAATGTATACAGTAAATATTAAAACTGAAACATAAAATATTCGAAAGAAACTATAGGCAGTGCATTTAGCAATAAATTAAAATAAATCATTTATCATATTACACTTGAGGATTTTTTATCAGCAATGAATGAGCTTCTCATAATCGAGCCTTTCTTAGCTTGAGGACACTGTTTATGTTGATGTTGTCATTTAATCCAGGGTGTCTGCCTGCATCTAGTTTAAGTTGCCACATAAGTTCCTTGTATTCGAGGGTCGTCTCCCAGTCACCTCCCCTAGCATCCGGGGTAACTTGTTCCAACACTATGAATTTAAGATCTATCCCAGGGTAAGTGAGTGAATGCTTATAGAATGCGTTAAGACTCCCTTTGTTTACTTAGATTGTAAAAATGTTCGTAGAGTCTTTTCCTAAATGGCCTCTCAGTTTTGCCAACATAGAAGCTTGAGCAGGTGGTGCACAAACCTAGGTAGACAACCCCTTTACTCCCACAGGTGTAGTGATGATATGATTTGATGTTAAAATTCCTGGAGGGAATGTAAAGTGTTGGAGCATTAATAATGGCATGGCATTGATTACAGGACCCACATTTGAAAGTGCCTAGTCGTGAGTTAGAGTTATTAGCCTGGAAATTAGGTTCTCTTTCAAATAATTCCTTGAAATTAATGTCCCTCTTTCTTACAAATTTAGGGTGTGGTGGGAGGGCATCTTTGAATTCTTCGTGAAATGTCAGTACAGGCCAGTGCCTCCTGATGATCTCCTCAATATCAGTGGAGTTACCGGAATAGGTACAGATAAAACTATTCCGGAAGGTGTCAGATATCGCTGTTGCGTTAGTTGTGACAGAAGGTTGCCCTGTGCCAAGAAGTGGTGGAAATGTTGTTTCTCTGTTATCAATCACTTCCTTAGCTAAGGAGGTGGTAAGGGAGAGAGGGTATCTCCTTTCTACAAACATGGACTGCAAAAAATGTATTTCATCCAAAAAATCAACAGTGGAGCTGCACATCCTAGAGGCTCTAATGAACTGGCCCTTAACAATGCCTTTTTTCTGATAAAATGGGTGTGCACTTTGAAAATGCAGAAAAGAATTAGAAAAAGTAGGTTTCCTGTAAAGTTTAGAAAGGAATGTTGAATTGTTATAATCTTTATATAAAGTCACATCAAGATAGTGAAGTTCATGCTTGTTAATGTTGTGAGTGAACACCAAGAAGGGGGTAGTGGAATTGATATAACTAAAAAAATCCTCAAACTGATTGAGGGTCCCATTCCATAAAATACAGATGTCGTCTAGGTATCTTCTACAATGAGTTAAATATTGAACCCAAGTAGAAGAAAAAATGAACACACGTTCCCATCTGTGTAAAACAGCGTTGGCATAAAAAGAAGCGCATGAGGCACCCATGGCCACTCCTTTCCTTTGTCTAAAAAGCTCACCATTAAAAAATATAAATTTGTTCTGTAATAAAATTTCCATAAACTCCACTAGAAGGCCAGTCACCTTATTATTGAGATTAGTTTCAGTGGTTAAGAAATCATTAAACCACTTGAGCCCTGCTGGGTGGGGTATACTAGGAAACAGGTCCTTGATGTCTATAGTTATCATGAGGAGTTCAGATGAGAAAAAGGAAGGTTGAATGTCTCTGAGAAAATCCCAGGAGTCTTTGAAGACGTGATCTAAAAGTGGGATGAGTTGCTTAGTAACATGGTCAATGAATTTACCTAAGGGTTCAGTGATGCTTCCTGCCCATGAAACAATAGGCCTAAATCTCAAGGGGTCCAAGCCTTTGAATTTTCTCAGAGACATTCAACCTTCCTTTTTCTCATCTGAACTCTGTGGGAGATACAATAGTCAAACGATAAGGAATTACCAACAATACTGTGGAAATATCTTACAAGTGTCTGATTTGAGGGATGTACAACCTGTATGACAGAAAAATGCTTTTGTTTACCAAGATGAACTATGTTACATTTTTTACATTTAATTTGAGGACATTGTCCTTGCACAAACTGTTAGTATGGTCTAACCCATGTCGTAGCAATTGTAAGTTGAAGATGGAATAACAACACCCAATTTAAAGTAGTCTGCCAACTGTTCTGAAGGTATGAGGAATAAATGCCAAATAGGAGAGAGCCTAAAACTGAACTCTATGGTACCTTTACTTTTAGGACTGGCACCTATGCCTCTAGTCACATGGGTTTTGTCAGACAACCAGTTAGCTATCCACTGCTCGAGATAAGGATTTATATTCAGATTTAGAAGTCTGTCAATATTTGCATGGGGAATGGTGTCAAAGGCCTTGGCCAGGTTTAGATATGCTATGTATACTGCATAACCACTATCCACTGCTTCAATTACTTTTTCAAATAAATTTATGACGTTAAAGAAGCAGAAGTTTTCTTTTACACAGCCAAATCGATGAAGGTCCAGGGCTGAGAGATTTTAAATGTCCAGATTAATAAGGTCTGAGATAATGTGTTCCATAGCTTTACATATAGGGCCAGTGACACTAATGGGTCTATAGTTATCAGGGTCTTTGTTTGGGCCACCCTTCTATAATGGCATCACAGTGGTTGCTTTCCAGGCTTCAGGAATGTAACCAGAGGAGAGGCTTATATTAAAGAGGTTAAATAGGGGATCAGAAGCGCCATATTTGGCATTGATGCTATCAGGGTCAATAGATGAAGTATTCTTATTTTTTGACAGGCTGGAAGAATTTATGCCGCAGTAATTAAAGGGGCTGTCTGGCATTGTGAAACCTGTGGAATATCTATAACTGTGGATGCAGTAAAAGTTGCACTATATTTGTTAGCTAGGATATTTGCTATTTCCTTTGGCTCAGAGTATGCCGTATTTATTGTGATCTAGCTCCAAACATTGTTGGGTGTTACTTCTTAACTTCCTAACTTACATAAAGAATGATTTGTAGTTATTTTTGATTTCAGGGGCTATTTTAAGTTCATACTCAGCTTTATGCTTCCTAAGGGTTCCCTTAATTTCTTTGTTTCCTCAAGTCAGCTCTTAATATAGGTAGAATAAGAATTCTTATAAGAATTAAATTATGTGACAGGAGAAAAACTATTTGTAAGGATATTCCACCACAGGGGGTTATTTTAAATATCTCACTATATTTGGTGTGGACACAGACTACCTTATTAATGTAACAATTTAAGTGAAAGTAGAAATCAAAGGTATAGATAGCAGTTTTAACAATGTGATCCTTTGGAGGAGGATTACTGCAGAATTTATTTAGGTCATCAAGTAACTGAAAAAAGTTTGCTTTTGAGAAGTCCCTAAACACAAAGCTTTTTACAGGGGAATTACCACCAGTTTTACAGGAAAAGGTGACTAAATGGACTGATTTTATAATTTTATGATGATACACATGGAGATGTACAAGAAGTGGCTATATTTGTGAGGACTAGATCAAGGATATTCAGGCCACTAGTAGTATGGTTAACTAGTTGCACAAGAGTTAGCATTTATTATGTCAAGGCACACTGGGCATGCAGATCATCTACAGTGTAGGCCAGCCAGTTTACTGGTGAATAGTTTAAGTCTCCCAGTAGAAAGGTCTTTGGTTTAATGAGAATTTGAGCTAATGTATTAAGATAACTATTCATCTCAAAAAGGGTCATAGAAGATGTTTTATACCCAACTATGAAATGGTAATTTTTCTTCTTTATAGTTAATGGGACTCCTAGGAGTTCAAATATGGTGTTCTAAGGAATCTCTGAAGAGGTAATGATATCCTTGGCAAATACACTCCCCCATAACTGCCAGTAGGTCTGAATATGTGATACATGTTATACCACAGGAACAGGAGTGCTTCCATTGCTTTGAAACCATGTTTCAATAATTTCCCATATATAAATGTGTTCAAGTTGCAGGAGAGCCTCAAGTTCAGGCTTTGAGTTATATCTCTGGAAGAGATTAATTTGAATGATCAGTAATATTATTTTTTGAAACAGCACTGGTCATGGGCTGTATCTTTCTGCTTAAATAAAGACAGAGGGGTGATAATCCTTGTCTTCAAACAATACATTATGGCAGTGAAAGATTCATTAGTAGATGCACAGGGCCTATACTGGGGCTACCTGCATTACAATATATACACTGATTTACCTCCATGTACTTTACAGAGAAATTATCAGGGAGTGATGAGGAAAACTATTACATCGCCAGAAGTCTAGCCTTATACCTATGGGACTTCAATACAATAACAACCATCTCAGAAGTCAGAGGTGGATCCATGACACATTGAGAACCACATTTGGGGCAAAAAGTATAAACTTAAGTCAAAGGGATACAGCTGGCTGCTCTCTCAGGTATTTAAAGTGAGACTAAGAGTGTGTTTTCTATTGTAGTAAACATAAATCTAGATCTCAAATTCTGCATTTGTATATCACTGCATAGCAAGTCAAAGCTATAAAGGCATCCTACTGTACTATGACCACATGACATTAGCATGTATATTAAGCACATTAGTGTATTCATATTTGAAGTGGTACTGGCTGTTTTCTAAATGTTATCAAAGACAGGAGGCATCTTTTGGCTTGTGTGAAAAATTAATATATAGCAAAATAATTGAAATGAATCACAGTCAACAGCCAGATGACTGCATTGGCTACTGAAGGCAAAGAAATAAGAGAGTATAATGAAGCAAGGCCAAAATTAACTGAGAAAGAAACTGCTGGAAGAGTTGCAAAAATAAGCTTTGTGAATGCAATTTGACATGGGGTGTAGAAAGGATGAAGCAAGAGCATGAGTTAGTAGATCAAATTCTGAATTAATAGGGGCATCACTGAAGTGCATACAGCTTTACAATTTGCCTGATAATCAGAAAACAGTGACAATTAGAGTGAGATAGCAGTGATTATAAAAAATTGTCGCAGCTGGATTTCTGCTGACTTTGTTGAGATGATTTGATATGTTCCATGGTACCGCTATCTGTATAAGTAGTTAATTTTGTGTTGGAAGCATTCTAAATTTGGAACTACTTGTTTATCAATCATCAAGATGTACAAAGGTACAACTGGCAAAACATGGAAGATGATGAGAAAGAAACTGAAGTGCAACAACTGTTGAGGATTAAGGCAAACAATATGGCAAATGATGATCCACTGATGAGCTGAGTGGAACCCCATTTTGGAGAGTTCAGAAAGGAGAAATGAGACTGATGTACTTTTATAAACTGACAAAAGTGACTAAAAGTGAAATTTGGGTCAACTCTGATGGTAAAGAACAAAAACTTGACTATTAGCAGCTTGGGTGTCCATTGCAACTAGTGGGGTGATAGATGTACCTATACTGGTGGGGTGGCTGAGTGGAACCACAGAATGCCATGATTCTTCACAGAAATGAAGGTGATGCAAGAGACAGCCTAGTGATGGATGTCCAGCAATAACTCTGCAAATATGGAAGCCCTCCTTTACAGTTGCATGGGAAAGTGCAATCACATAAGTATGGCATTGCAGCTGCTCCAGTGATGCTCATTTCCTTTCCATGGGTATTTTCATAACTTTCTAAAATATCAGAAATCATGGGCTATGAAACTGCAAAAACAGCAAAGAACTGCAGCAGATCTGAAGAGGATGGCAGATGTTACACTAATGATACCAAAAAAAAAATTTCAAAAATGTTATGAATAGTTACATAAAGCTGAAACACACTGGAGAGAGAATGTGAGATAACACACTAAGGGGCTTGGAACTAATCTGATTAGTAGTAGATGAAGCAGAAGTTATGATGGCAGTATTACCTAAGAGGATCTAACAGCGGTTATAAAGGGAAAAGCAAGGA
The DNA here is from genome assembly GCF_019279795.1 of Protopterus annectens. Classification (NCBI taxonomy): domain Eukaryota; kingdom Metazoa; phylum Chordata; order Ceratodontiformes; family Protopteridae; genus Protopterus; species Protopterus annectens. The sequence goes on along the minus strand of NC_056735.1, from coordinate 623,612,214 downwards.
AAGACTCAGGAAGTGATGAGCTGCTGAGTGAATTTTTTTGACAGGCAAGTACAGTGCACTGTGCAGTCTAGTATCACCTTTCAATATGGAGTTGGAAACTAAGAAGGTTACTGCTTCATGGAAAGTCAGAGTGATATCAGTCACACTAAAGGAAGGGAACGACTTACCTTTTCTATAATCTTACATGTTTACTTGAGTTTTAAATTAAGACTGTAAAATTTAAATTGTGTATAGTAGCATAGGCAAATAGAGTGGCAAAACACATACCTCAACTGAAAAACAATGATCAGTGTGTCTTTATGACAGGAATGCAAACACCTCCTAATATACTGAAAACAGAGAATGATGAGGACAGAATGAAAGCAATAGGCTATTACAGCAATAACCCACGCCTGGGTGTGGGTAATGCTAAATTTACCCACGGTTGGCGTGGTTTCGTCCCAAGGGCGAAGCCCGAGGGACCAAACAAAGCTAACCTTGGGTAAATTTAGCATTACCCACACCCAGAAGTGGGTTATTGCTATTATACCATGACATTATTTAAGAAAATAAACTATTACTTTTCTTAAATAATGGCATAGTATAATGCCTGTTTACTGCCCTTCCGCAGATGTCTGGCATCCGCGGCAGTTCTGATGTACTGCGCGCCTGCGCAGTACATCAGAGCTGTGGGCAAAAGCAATGGAGATCTCTGTTGCTTATTTTAAAGCTGTCTCGCTATGTTAAACCCATTTAACATAGCGAGACAGTGTTTTAAAAAAACGAGTTATACTAATGGAAAAAAGTCCGGGCGACCGGACCTTTTTCCATTAGTATAACTCGATTTACAGCGTGCACGTTTGGGGGGGGGGGTCATGGTATAATATTGACATTAAGTTTAGATGCAGACAAAACTTTTGACAGTGTGTCATGTTTTTGTTGACACTGGTGCTGAAGGAGTTTGTTTTTTCTTGTGAATACACTTATTCATACAGGCCATTTATGAGACATCTAGAGCCTGAGTAAAGATTTGTGCAAGTATCTCATAGTACTCCTATTATCAAGGGGAACAATGTAAGGGTGCCCTCTTTCATCTCATTTGCATCTTTGGCAGCTGTGATAGGGAAATCACATTTGAGGAGAGCATATGAAAGATTATGAAAAGATTAAAATGTATTTGGGGATGGTATGCTAATATACATGGTTGTCTCTTAGAAGGATAGTAAGGTGATGATTGGGAGGCTGCATAAGTTTGGTAAGATAACTGATGGTAAAATTAATACAGTAAACTCTCAGTTAACTGGAACTCAAGCAATCAGTACTCTCAAGCAACCAGAAAAAAAAACTGAAGAAATACAGTGCAATTTTCATGTGTTGCACTTTGTCATCGTCCCCCCCCCCCCTGCAGAAAAATACCTTAATGTTTTTAGAGTTTTGGAGTTTAAAAAGGAAGATAGGAATTGATTCCCTCTCTCCCCAACCTAAGAACAAGTCAAACCAAACAAATAGTATAGAGTACAGTATTAGTCAGGCCTATTGTTAATAGTAACTCTCAAGCAACCAGAAACTACAATTATCCGGCATCTACCAATCTCCATGGATGCCAGTTAACAGAGAGTTTATTGTATGATGAAAACAAAGGCAGTAGGAGTACACTATGATTCTTCACCAATTGTGAAAAACACATCCATACTAAAGGCAAGAATAATATTTTAGACAGTTGGGTGTTAGCAGGGTAATACTTTAAGAAAAAAAAAACGCTTTTAAAACACATGGAGATTTAAAGACGAGATTGTGGGAAGAGCTTGACAGATGGAAAATGTTTGGCTTTAAGCAGGATCAGAGTTCAAGAACTGAATTTTTTGTTCTACCATTGCTCATGTATATTTTTCAAGTTTTCTCAGATGAAACTTCAAAGATTTCCTAAAGGTGAGCAGAAATATGACAAAAGATTTTGTGTAGGATGGTCGTAAATGTAGGGTGTCATGGGACAAAATGATCCTTTAAATTAGATTGGTGGTTTAAATGTTCCACATCTAGAGATTTACATTAACAATGATTATCATCATCATCAACCTCCTTTCTTCCATTTTCTACATAAGGTCAGGGTGTCACATCAACTGTTTCCATTTCTCTCTATTAAATGCCATTCTCCTACCTTATTCAACAAAAGTACCTGAATGTCACAGGTTTTCTCTTACATAATCTTCCCATGCCTTCACTGGATGCCCTTGCTTCCGCTTACCTTCCAACAGCCTGTCTCAAATCATCTTCATCAGACTGTCTTCTGCTTTCCTGCACATGTGCCTTTACCACTGTAATCTGCCCTGTTTGATCCTCTCTGCAACTGAAGCTACTTGGACTTCTGCTCTAATATCCTCTTTTCTTTAGCTGCTCCACAGTGTGAATTTTTCCAGCCGTCTCAGGTACTAGCTTCCTCAACCTGCATTCTCTATTCTGATAGTAAACTGTGGCAAAAACATGTTATAAGCAAAGGATAAGCATAAACCATGAGTAACCTTTCTGATACCGAAGACAGAGTACTTGGAAGGGTTGAAAGACTAAATTGATACACTGGGATCAAATTACAGTAGATCGTAACTGGAGCCTAGGAGAAATGTATAGGCTTTCAATTTTCGTAGGAATTCAATACAAGGCAATGCTTAGCTCATCCATAGGACCATAGGAACTGATGCAACTCTTGAAAGCAGTGGCCTAAAACAGTTTATTTCTATATTGTAAGCCAGAAGTGGTATCTTGACGATAAAGGGCTTTAAATACATTGTAATTAGAGGTAGTGGAAAAGTTTAGGAGAGAATTAAGTGCTCTGCTGGGAATCAAGGTGAATGAAGTAATGTAAAAATGGTTTTGTATGTTACTTAGCCATGCTAAAAGTATCATTGTGGTTTGTGATTTTTGCATGGAAATGTCTCCTAACATATTAACTCATTAACAATGACATCACTAATTGTCCTGTGGCATTAAAATCATGTCTACAGTACGTATCTTGAAAAGCAGACCCCAGAGAGTGCTTTTGTTCCACTGCAACCTAATTATTGCACTGAATTTGAGGTAATCTGTGCCACAATTTAGCAAATTAGATGTGGGAAACTTCAGCCAAACGAGAAATGCTAAAGACTGCTTGTCTTGTTCAGTTTTTTTTTTTTTTTTTTTTTTTAAACTCTCAGCACTAGGCAGTTGCTATCCAGACTTCTGGCAGTCCAGAATGTTGTACAAGAATGCTGTATCTAATTAATTGACTGTCAGTAGGAGTTAATGAGCTCACATCCCTCACAGGTTGAAGAGAATGTTCCCAGAAACAGATGTAGATTGTTGGAGATGTTAAGAAGTGGTGTACGAAAAAGAGAAGAAAAGTAAGGAGAGGGAAGGAGCTGTTGCTCACTTTTTCCGGCTCAGATCAGAGGATGGATCGTAGACCCATCCGTGACGAATAATGACACTGGATAGCACAGAGTCTAAGTTATGGTGATACATAATTCTTTATCTGATGTTATCTTTGTCATTATTGATCACAGATGGGTCAGAGTCCCCAGCTACCCAAACTCCTGGGAGGACTCAAGGAAGCCACAACAAAAAACTTCCCAGAATTAAGGTTCAGTGGTAAAAAACAAATGGGTTAAGCAGGGCACTTTTGCTTGCTATAACTATTGTTGTTGTGCTCTTATTGAGAAAAATAATATATTTATACACCCTAATAGTAAAATTTCCTTTACCTTTAAATGTTTCGCTACTTGTAATACTAATATTATCTATTTAGCTACTTGCACAAAATGCACGTGTTTTTATGTGGGCAAGTCAACTAGACATTTAAAGGGCAAGATTATAGAACATAATTCTGAAATTAGAAGGGGTATATTGTCTAATTCTCTAGCAAACCACGTGTCTGAAAATGCTACCCATAGTTTTAAGTTTAGGGTTATGGAAGTTGTGACGAGATCTATTAGAAGAGGAGATTTAAACACCAAATTAGAAAATAAGGAATATCAGTGGACTTTAAGACTACAGGCTGAACACTCACCAGGTGTCAACCAAATGGTCTCGGTTGAACCTGTTTTAAAGCCCAAACAGATGACTCTCTAGACCAAAATTGGTGTTTGTAAAAACTCTGTATGTAGTTTTAAAAGTATATTGCCTAGCACCTAATTGCATTATTAATTGTCTTCTTTTATTGACTGTGTGATTAATTGATATGTACAAGAACTGTGATCATTTTATGTTGGTTATTAAGCACAGAAGAAGGGTACTGGATACCTGAAAGCTTTGCTAGTTTATTTACTGTTGTTATTAAATACGTTGCTGCTCTACATTGGTGCCAGTCATTTCGTTGAAGGCCTCATGGAAGGACATGCTTTCCTGGTTTGTTTTCCTGGTTGTTACATTGATGTCTACTGATCCACAGCTCCACTTGCCTCGAGTGTTTCGAGATACAATGGATGGAAGTCAACTTTCCTTGGACAATTTTTTGACTAATGCAACAGAGAGAGGTGAGCGTCAACGTCCTAACAGAAATGGGACTGACACCACCTTTTCTGCCTGGGAGAAATGGGAAGAAGACAGATGCAAGCAGTCTTCTAATCCATTCTCCAGTGTGGGGAGAAAACTGCCTCTTGCAGTTAACACAGAAAGTAAGATACTGTTTGATGAACTAGAAAAGAAAATGTGGAAAGAGACTGCGACTCATTTTAATATTTGTGGCTTACAGAAATATTTAGAAACTGAGACAACACCAAGGGGACTTAAAATTTTTAAAGACCCCACTACTCCTTTTGATTTGTCTTCAGAAATTGACTGTGTTTTTCAGAAGAGATGGGTATGTGCAGTGCACAAATGTGTGACTGAATGGTTACACATACTGGTAGAGGGTGACCAGTTAAAGCAAAGGGAACTGTGTACTGAAATAAAAAAACTTTGTTCAGAATTAACAGCTAGCGTTCCTGTTTCCACTTTGGAAGAATTTTTAAAGCAAACCAACAACAAGTTGAAAGATTACGAAGTTACGCTGATTGACAGGAAGAAGGGGAAGCTATTGCGAGATTTACGGGACTATGAAAACAACAAAGCTTTCCTTTCTAGAGCCAATCGTAGTAAGTCGCGTAAGCAAGTTAGGTTTTATCAAGACACAGAAACCCGTCGACAGCATAATTCTTCAGCTTCGGAAGGGGGCTACACATCCTTTGAAGAAGATAATGTGGATTCTGAATTTCCGCTGCTCCCAGTAGCTCAACAAGCGGATAACTTTCGTCAAACTTTTCGTAGAGACTCCACCTTTTCATTTAAAAACGCTCAAGGACAGAAACGCCAGAGAGATCAGTTCTCTAATCCAGGGGGCGAACAATTTGGACAGGGGGGTTATAAGCGAGGTAAACGGTGACATTATTTTTCACAATACTAAAGAATATGTTATAAATTTATCGGGGTATGTGTTTAGTGATGTGGAAATGTCTGTGCTTAATAGGGGATTAAAATTTATCCCCACAGTAGTAACGAGACTACATGACATACAAAAGGATGTTTATGCATTTGGTAGAAAGCTGCATTTGAAATATTTTTTTAAACAGATGAGTGAACATCTAGAACCTGTTTTGTGTGATGACAACAGTAGCAGTTCATCGGATAGTTTTTACTCCTGTGTTTCAGATGAAATAGTGAATGCTTATTGCAAGTTTGACACTAATAATGTTCCTTCTACCAATCGCTTTACCCCTAATAGTCTTAATATTGATGTTTGTAACTGTATTAATTTGATTATTTTACAGAGGCTGCATATAAGAACTTTATGCGGAACAAACAGAATACTGAATACAATATGCAGTTTGTAGAATGGCAGGCGTTATTGGCATTAAGCAGTAAGAAGGAAATTATTTTTAAACAAGCAGATAAGGGCAATAAATTGGTTGTTATGGATTCTACATATTACTTGAATATGTGTATGGAACATCTTAATGACACTAGGACTTATGAAGTAGTAGATATTAGTTTGCATGTGGCCTCAATGATTGAATATACAGAACTTATCAATAAGGGTGTTAGATTAGGGTATTTTTCTCAAGTAGATGTTAAAAATAAATTTAAAGTAGATGGTTGTTCTATGGCCTTTTTCTATTGTCTGCCCAAAATACATAAAAATCTGAGAAAACCTCCGGGCAGACCAATAGTTTCTGGCTGTAATTATTTTTTGCATAATTTAGGAATTTTTTTGCATAATTTTTTATTACCATATGTTATTAAGTTACCATCTTATGTTACAGATGTTTTTGATTTTTTAGAAAAAATAAAATGTGTTAGCTGGAATCAGAATATGTTGTGGGTTACCATAGATGTAGAGAGCCTTTACACCAACATTAGACATCAGTTTGGTATAGAAGCTATTAAATTCTTTTTGGGTGACTCCCCAGCTACTGAGTATATAGTAGAACTTATTTATTTTTCGTTAGTTCATAATTATTTTGAGTTTAATAACACTATATACCATCAATTACAGGGAACTGCTATGGGGGCTGCCTTTGCCCCCATGTATGCTAACCTTGTTATGGGGTTGTTTGAACTGGAAGTGATTTACAGACATAGTTTTTTCCACACACGTCATTAAATATTTTAGATATGTGGATGATTTAATATTCCTATTGGATGGTAGTATTTCCGCTGTACATCAATTTATTGTGGATTTAAATGACAATAGGTTTATGTTACAATTTGATGGTTTGAAAATTGGTACTATTGTCCCTTTCTTGGATGTGGTACTGGACATTTCAGATGGTTCAAATCTGGTGACTTCTTTAAATAGGAAGTTCGAAGGGGGGTTTCAGTATGTACATGGAACTAGTGGTCATCCCCCACATACACTAAAGGCCCTCCCATATGGGGAAATGCTGAGAATATATAGATTATGTAATGAACCTCAAATATTTAATAAAGAATTAGGTTCAATGGTAGAATCTTTCTTTTGTAGGGGATACAATCAAAAAATACTAGAGGACAGTTATGAGTGTTTAAAATATGGTAAAAAACAAAGTAGTATTCAGTCTTACTTCATGCCTAATTATCATGCTAATATGCATGATAGGCCACAGGAGGGAAGGGAGACTATTGGAATTGTTATACAATTTTGGAACTATTTATGTTCATTAAGTAGTACTCGGACATGGTTAAATTTAGATCTTAAATTTTCTTATCGCAGAGGTAAAAATATAAAAGATTTCTTAGTTAAAAGTAAGTTTAGTCTACCATATGATGTTATTCATCGAAATGTTGTCAAGCTAGGTACCCACCCTTGTGGGAAATGTAAGGCATGTAATTTTATTGTGCCTTGCTTTTCATATATTAATATTAGATTTAGTGCCAAACATTCTTTTCATTGTAATTCAGTGGGTGTTATATACGCATTACAGTGCCCATGTAAAAAAGTTTATATTGGTGAATCTAAGAGAGCATTCAAAGTGAGGCTTTTGGAACACATCAGAGATATTGACAATGGAAGGGAAGAAAGCCCTGTAGCTATGCATTTTTTACAATTTCATGATGGGAATAGTAGGTACCTACAGGGTAATGTTTTAGAACAAGTTTGTGTTCCTGAATATCAGAATAAGTCATTTTTATTATATAAAGAAGCTGTATATATTTTAAAGTTTAAAACAATGTCTCCTTTTGGTTTAAATGAATATTTTAATTGGAAAGTGCTGCTTAATTGATTGCCAATTATCATGAGTTAATTGTATGATTGGTATCTGTGCTTGAGTATATATTTGCTTGTGTTTTTTCATGATTTATTCTCCTTGAAGGCTTTGGCCGAGACGTCAGAGAGTTTTGCAATAAACTTTTTCCCTGTGGATTGTGGCTGTTGTTTTTCAGGGTTAAATTTTGTACCTTTCAAAAAATTCAACACAGAAAAAACCCCATTAGATGTCATGCTCATGCTTTATACCAGAACATTGAATTTGAATGTAACCTTGAGTGAAACCGGGAACAATAATAATTACTATGTTGGATGTAAAAAAAACAAGCTCATACAACCCCCCATTACATCCTGCCTTACAGTTATTTCAAGGTATTTGCATGAAAGAAATCAAGGATTTATCTAGGAGAAAAGACAATACTAGACTGTTTAATTTAACTGAGGAAGAGATTACCCTTCTTAACAACATTTCTAACAATAGACAAATCAGAGTCATGAAACCTGACAAAGGGGGTGGATTGATTATTACGGACCAAGAGAGGTACATTGAATGCATGTTAGAACATCTTCTTGGTGATGGATATGTGGAAATATCCCGCAATGAACTAAACAGTACCTATAGACATGCTGATATGGTCCTAACTGATTTACTTCTTAATGACCAGATATGAGGAAGATTTGAATTTTTGTACACAGAAACATCCCAGGATCCCAACTATTTTTGGGATCCCAAAAATCCACAAAGTATCTCCCACCCTCCATTAAGACCTATAGTGGATGCAAAAGGTTCGAAGACCATCAGCATTGCTAAATTCCTGGACCATAAATTAAAAAACTGTTTAAGTTCATTCACTCATATTATTAAAGCCTCATGGGACTGTCTTAAGAAAATTAAGCAGGAACTTTATTGTAGCAATATTATTTTTACTACAATTGATATTAAAGACTTATTCAATGTCATTCCACACAGGGAAGGCATTGAATTGTTTTATGATTTTTTTGTGCCAGCACACTTCATTTCCCCACACTAAAATACTTACACTTAGGACCTTAATGGAATTAGTTTTGGAAAACATATTTTTAAACAAAGATCGGTTATAGCAATGTGGGCAGCTTGCGCACCAATTTTTGCCAAAATTGTCACAAGTTTTTACATCAGAAGGGATGTGTTTTTATGGACGTTACCTGGATGATGTCCTTATTTTTTGGACTGGAAACCAGGAGCAGTTGGCAGAATTTTTACTGTTTATTTATTTTATTTTTTATTTTTATTTTACATTTGTTTACCGGGCTAGTCCAGCTGGATATATGTCCATTTTCAGTGGCGGCCCGGGGAGAAAAGCTCCACTACATACTACTAAACAATGTCAAGATATACATCAATATACAATAATAGGAAAACAAAAGACATATGCAATAAATCTTGAAACAGGTTGTATAAACTTTTGAGTAGAGTCTAAATCTGGGATGGTAAAAAAAAGAAAAGATGAAGAAAATTAAATACTCTGTAAGAGTATGTAGAAGAGAAGAAAGAGAAAGGTTGTTAAGGAATCAGATAAAGATGGAATATTTAATAATTAATCTTTAATATCAATTGTAGTAAAAATAATATTGCTACAATAAAGTTCCTGCTTAATTTTCTTAAGACAGTCCCATGAGGCTTTAATAGATAGAATTAAGGTTTCTTAATTCTAGTACTACCTTTTTGAAATTCACCATGGTGATGCATACTGAATCCATTAGCTATCTGGATATACAGATTTGTAAGGATTTTGTGAACAACCAGTTTTGTTCAACTATTTTCAGGAAACCAACATACTCGAATATCCTTCTCCATTTTGAGAGCGGGCATCCCCTACATCAAAAACGATCAATAGTTAAAGGACAGGGGGTGAGATTGGCCCACATGATCAGCAGAATTGATGACTTTTATAAAGAAAGGGATGTTTTACTGAGTATGTTTGTAAAGAGGGGTTACCCTGAAAACTTTGTGAAACCATTACTAGATGAAGTAACCAAAAAGAGAGTGGATGGTTATTTCTATCCTTTGTTAGGTTTGGACATCTCTAGACTCTGTGCACCTATGGAAAACAGTGTTCTGACAACTGCTCCATTTAAATATGGATTGATTCTTACATATACTCCACAATTCCCTTTGATTCGGGACATTATAGTCAAAAATTGGTTTATACTTAGGAGTGATGAGACTATTGGGGGGAAGGTAAGCGACACCCCTGTAATAGTATATAAAACGGACACTAGTGTTAAGAACCTTTTAGAAATTAAGGGTAAGAACACTAAATTTGGCACTGGGAAAATGACTAAATGTTGCACCCAATGTAAACACATTTTGGAGGGAGACAGAGTTTTTATTGATGGTTATGGTTGGGTGAGGTTCAATCAGAGAAACAATTGTGGGACCAAATACGTGGTATAAGCAGCTATATGCCAGACGTGTTCATAGGCTGGTACTAGGCTATGGGCTCTAAGGCCTGCAAGCCTAGCCATAACAATTCCCTGGAAATTTCTTCCCACAACATTTACTTCTCTAGGCCCCTGTCTAGCAGGGCAACTGACATGATCCCTGGGATGAATTTCCTATCTCCCATCCAATCAAGGTTCCTTTTGAAGAGGGCCAATGAGGCGCTCTGCTTGACATGTATGGGTAAAGTCTATTCCAGAGTATGGGGAGTCTCTGGGTCAGGAACCTATCCCTCCAGCATGTTTTGTTCATTGTGATAAGGTTTAGATCCCTTGAGCGTGTGGCTCTGAGGGATTGGGATTTCATTAAGTGGAGCATGTCCAACAGCTCAGGGTTTGACATGACCTTGTATGTTAAGCAGAGATCGCCTCTGAGTAGACGATATGCCACAGAGTATATATAGCTGGAGTTTTTTTAGACAGTCAGCATATGGCATCTGCTTTAGGCCTGCGATTCATTTAGTGAGGTAAATCTGTGGCCTTTCCAGCTGTTGCAGATGTCTTGTGAGGTACATACCAAATGGGGCATTATACTCTATAATGGATCTAATGAGGGATGAGTACAGTGGGACAATGACCCTTTTTCTGGATGAAAAGCCCTTAGTGATGAGGTGTGCCACATAGGATTTCCTGACTGTTGTGGCAATGTGGTTATCGGAAGTGAGACCACTGTCCACTTGTGTCCCTAAGTCTCTCATCACACTTTCGATGTTTAGTGTCCTGCCACCTATGTGGTAGTTCATGGTACACGTTTTCATGTTTTTTTCCAAAGGGGATAACTATGCATTTCTTGGCATTATTCTGGGTTTTATATTGGGAAAACCAAGAATGCCTTTAGGACACGTATTGATCATCACATGTATGACATACCAAAAGGAAATTTCAAAAATGCATTAGCAAAACATGTCAACACCTTTCCAGGTCATCATTTTAAGTTTACAGTTTTGGAACGGTTGGCTATGGATGAGAGAGGTGGACCTATTGATTGGGTCCTAGAATTTAAAGAATTATTATGGCAACAGAGTTAATGCCACCACCAGTCCTGGAATAAATGACATGGTTTCCCTCACTAGTTATTTAAAGTTAAAAGCTGAATTTTTACTCTAGAGAGGTGTATACACTGACATGCCTGGCGTGTTATTGTTAACCTTTATTAATGCGTTTAACATACTGAACTTATAGGAATTACTGGATCGTACTGTACATTATTCTCTGTAGTCTCAACCAGTATTTTATGTACAGATTTACTCACCACTTGACAACAGTTACTATATTTAACATATATATTTTGGTAGTTCTATTGTATTTTTATACATATTTTTAAGTAAGGTTTTATATTCAAGGGAGTCTGTTTCTTAAGTATTCCATGAAGCACATTATAGATCAATTTATATGCTAATTGATTGCATTATAAATATGACCTCCAAGAGAGTCAGTGTTATTCTGAGTAAGTCATTTTGTAATACTTGATGAAAGCGCTTAAATTTTATATTTTTGGTATCCAGCTTGTGCTCTCGTGGATTTTTGTTAGTTGGTATTTTGTGGTTCGGTTTGGTACTGACCTATAAGCCTGACTAGCTTGGTCTGCAAGGCTATGGAGCACATCATCACAGAACTCATTAACAGAGACATTGGGAACCTCCAAACACTGGACCCTACCCAGTTCGGCTTTGTTAAGGGCAGATCATGCCTCAAACATGGTGGACTTCTTTGCGACAGTTACCAAGGCTATAGATGAGGGAAAGGTGGTACACACAGCCTACCTAGATCTCGCAAAGGCCTTTAGCACCATTCCCCATTCTGGTATTATAGACAAGCTCATTAGCCTGAACATAAACCCCTACGTCACAAGATGGGTTGCCAACTGGCTCACGGACAGAACCCACATGATGAGAGTTGCGGGAGCTAGGTCCGACTCTAAATCGGTTACACGTGGAGTTCCCCAGGGCTCAGTCCTAGGACCCCTCCTGTTCGGCATATACTTCTCAGAGGTACAGGCAAGCACAGGAGGACTATGGCTGACCAAGTTCGCAGAGGATTGCAAACTAGGGGCTATAACAGACTCTCTGGCTGACACACACATCCTCCAAAAGGGTCTCACTGAGATAGATACCTGGTGTGAAAATCATGGCCTCAAGCTAAATGCCAAAAAGTGCATAGTCCTCCCCTTTGGAAAAAACAAAGTACCCATAAACTACCAAATACAGAAGACGTAATAAGGGATCTGGGGACCCAAGTAGAAAGTAATCTCACCTTTGATAATCACATTGCCAAAGTGGTTAGAAAATCCTTCTACATGGCCCACCTAATCACAAAAGGGTTCGCATCCAGATCAAAAGAGATCATTGTGCCCCTCTACTCATCACTCATCAGACCCAGAGTACAACGCCCTATTTGGGATGTACCTTCAAGACACCTGCAACAGCTGGAAAGACCACAGAAGTACCTCACTAAGAGGATCACTGGCCTCAAACAAATGCCCTATGCAGCTCGACTGAAGACATTACAGCTGTACTCGGTTGCATACCGCCTACTCAGAGGTGATCTCTGCCTGAAATACAAGGCCATGTCCAACCCAGAATTGATGGACATGCTCCACGTAAAGAAAACCTTATCCCCGCGAGCCACATGCTCTAGGGATCTAAACCTCACCACAACAATAAATAGGATGTGCTGGAGGGATAGATTCCTATCCCAGAGACTTCCCATGCTTCGGAACAAGATCCCAGTCTACATTAGGCAGAGCTCCTCGCCAACACTCTTCAAAAGAAATCTTGACGAGTGGATGAGAAAGAGAAAGTTTAACTTGGGGATCACTTCAGTGGCTCTGCTGGACAGAGGCACAAGGAACTAATCTAAGGGGGTGGCGAAAGCCAACACATTCTGGCTAGGCTTATAAATGCCTTCGGGCAGATAGCCTAGTACCTACCTATGAACCTAAAAAAGACAAGAAAGGGAAAGAGGAGCTGAAAAGGGATCTATGTCCCTTTAATGAGCCCAAATAGAAAACAGTTTCCAGTTGCTGGAATAAACCTTTTTGGTAGACTGCTTCTGGGAGGCCAAAATAATGCCCTTCACTGGGGAAGGCAAGTCTGACTGGCTGACGATCAGTGGAACTGGAGGAACCAAGCTGCCAGTCTCAAGGTCTTCAGGTCGGGAGGGGGAAGCCCCCATGTGTGGGAGATAAGATCCTGGACTGGGTCTAATATCCAAGATGAATATTTCAGATGAGACCAGAAGAAGGAGAACCACATCTGTCGAGGCCAAAAGGGGGGCAACAAGGATGAGTTGAGCCTTCAGGCGATGGGCTTTCTGCAGAACTTTGGGGATAAGGGGTGTTGCAGGATATACATAAAGGAAACCCGGTGATCAATCATGAATCAGAGCATCCCTGGGGGATTCTTCCGAAGGAAGGATCAGTGCAAAAAATTTGCTGCACTTGTGACTGTCCAGAGACACAAATAGGTCGCAGGATGTAAATCCCCACTGGCTGAAGATCTGGTCTGCCACTGACCAGATTCAGGGACCTCTCATGGGCAACTCAGGATGGTCCTGCTCAGCTTGTCTGCTAGTACGCTGGAATCACTGGGGATATGCGTTGCAAGAAGAAAGAGGCCAAAGTCCATCACCCATTCCCAAGCTCTCACTGCTCTTTGCACAGAGGATAAGAACGTGTTCCCCCCTGCTTGTTGATATACCAGACTACAGCCATGTTTGTCTGAATTGCTACCGTCCTAAGGGGGAGAAAGTCCTGGAAAGCTTGCAACGTTAGTAGGACCACTCTCATCTTGAGGACATTGATGTGCAACTTCATCTTCGATGGGGACCATTTGACTTGGACCGTCCTTCCCTGGAAATGCCCCCCCACCCCCACCCCAACAGGGAGGTGGCTGGCAGGCGAAAAGGTCTCTCCAACAGGAGAAACTGGGTACGGACCCACCACATCAGGTGATGTTTGCAAACCTGAGAGATGAGAATCAGGAAAGACTTGGGGTGAAGACAAGGTGACCATTGTACTGCCAGAGTCCATTGGAGCACCCACATGTGAAAACTGGCATAGGGAACCAACTGAATAGCTGCAGCCAACCCTAGAACTTGGAAAATTAGATGGGCCGGGGTGCTATCCCGAGCCAAAATGGAGCGGACTTGCTCCTGGATTGTGGTTGCCCTGCACTGGAAAAGGGCTGCAGTCTCCAACACCGTGTTGAGAATTCATTCCTATGAACTCCAGTCTCTGGCAAAGGGACAGGAGAGATTTTGGAAGGTTTACTGCAATGCCCAGATTTTGAAAGAGGTTTAGGGTGAAATCCATGGCAAGGGAGAGACGATGCTTTGTGGGAGCTGTAAGGAGCCAATCGTTCAGGTACGGAAAGACCTGAAGTCCTTGCAACCAGAGATGAGCTGCAACCACTGCCATACATCTGATGAACAACCAGGGGGCTGAGGTGAGACCAAAGGGAAGGGCCCTGAACTAATAGTGATTGGCCCCCATCCAAAAGCACAGAAATCTCCTGGAGCGTCTGTCTATTTCTATGTGGTAGTACGCATCCTTGAGATCTACTGAGCACATCCAATCGTCCTTGCGCCGAAGGGGCAGAATGGACTGAACAGTGACCATCCTGAACTTCGACTTCTGGACTGAGATTCAGCCGGCTGAGGTTCAGAATGGGAAGCAGGTCTCCTGTTTGTTTCAGCACTAAAAAGAAGCGAGAGTAAGTTCCAGATCCTTGCTGTTCTGTTGGGACCTTTTGGATGGCCCTTTTTCGAAGGAGGTCGTGGACCTCTAAGAGAGCCAACTCCCTTTAGCGGGGTGGAACATCTGGGAGTGACTTCTGTGGTGGTGGTGGGGGGGGGTGATCGAAGGGAATGACAACCCCAGGACACATTGTTTAGCACCTGTTGGTCTGAGATGATAGTCGCCCAAGGAGATATGACCCCCGACTGCCTCCAGGGCAAGACAGTCGGGCAGCACTTCAGGGGTGCTGCTGAGGCTTCTCTGAGAAAGGCTCCCAGAAGCCCTGATTTTGAGAACCCCCTCTGCCTCTAGGGCAGTGCCTGCTATTGAATTCCCTTCCCCGGCCAGAAGAGGAGGATTCTTGTGGAATGTCCTGGAAGGAAGACTGTTTTGCAGAACCACAACTTCTGTAAGACTCAGAAGGGTAGTAAGAAGGACCATTGGAGAGTAGAGAACTTGATCCCAATCGCTGACAAAGTCTTACCCTCCTGCTTGCTGCAGAGCAAAATCTCCTTGACTGAGGGTCCGAAGAGAATGAACTCATCAAAAGGGGCATTAGTGAAGGCCGCGTTGAAGTTGTCCACGAATTAGCAAAGGTGAAGTCAGGCAAGGTTGCCAGATGACAATGCCTGAACTCGCCCTGCTCAAGAGGTGGCCTCAATGGAGTTTGAGATTAACCTCATTGAGGCATTGGTTAGGGAAGTGAGAGTAGTTAGCTTCGGAGACACCACCTTCAAGCTCTCCAGAGGCAACAACTCTGAAAGGGAAGAGGAGAGCTCCGACACCAAATCCCTTTGTAGCTGGGTAAATTGTTCCATGTAGTTTGCAGTCCTCAGTCCAAACGTGGCTGAGGCATACACGCACTTCTTAAAGCGTTCTGTCACCCTAGACTCCCTGTTAGGGGGATGGACCAAAGAGCTCTGTTCTGCAAGCTCCTTCTTGGTCGCTGTGGCAACCACAATAGCATCCACCGGTACTCCTTTACTCCAAAAGGACATGTCTTTAAGGCGGTTAAGAAACCTGTCTGCCCTATTGGGCACAGGTTCAACTGTGTCTGGCTCCTTCCATACCCTGGTGGCCACAAGCTGGACCAACTCATCCGCAGGTGGGGGGGCACTCAGGAAGTAAAGGGGCGTGCCCTGAACGCCTTCAGGAACATGGACTCTTCAGAGGATGGGGTTGGGGGAGACCACCTCCCTGTTTACGGATCTCTAGGATGTTGCCAAAGGACATCTCCTCAGGCGGTAGTCTGGGAGAACTATCTCCCTCATCGAAATCTGTGTCATCTGTAAGAGACTCTCAAGGGAAGTCAAGGTGCCTCCTCTTGCACGACCTCTTCCAAAAAGGCTCCTCCACCAGGGGCTCTGGGAAGGACTCTGAAGAGGAGGGGATGCCAATGGGGGTAACTCCCCTTTGAAAGCAATCTCAGGGTGGCTGACTCTGGACCATAGATGTAGACTCGCTGCCCAAAACAGAAGCAGGTAAGACTGGCTTCAGAGTCGAAGAGGAGGAAGCTGACCACCAAGATACGGTCCTCTCTATTACCCAGGAAGCGGAGGGACTGGACGAAGTCCCCTTCTCCCAGTCCCACCAGCCGTGGCTGTGTGGGGTGGAAGGGGAGACCCCAGTCCAGCACTAACACCCCCGGATGACACTGGTCCCGAGCTATCCAAGGGTGAAGCCCCCAAGAGAAGGGAATGATCTGACAGCTCCAGACCAAAACCCGCCCGTCAGTGGCCTGGGTGGATATCTCGGGCACTAGGCAAAGCCGACCCAAAGGGCAAATGAGTCGACCCAACCAGGGACCTAGGAGGAGTGTGAGTGGGGCAGTTCCTGATGCCAACTGCTGCTCCTTTGACAAGCTCTGAATCGCTGCTCCTTTGACAAGCTCTGAATCTGGGGCACCGAACTCTCGAGTCAGGAGGGGAACAGGATCACAGGAGTGGGAGAAGATCCCCTTGGCACATGACTTGAGGATGGAAGCAGACCCAGTTCTATTTGGGCTTTGAGGAACCTCCTCATCATTTGGTCTATATCTGACAGGAGCAGACTCCTGGTGGACCAAGATTAAACCAAGGAATGTCCCCAGAGTGTAGAGAGTTTGCGGGCTGGGCCTCTTCGGATCTGAAGACTAGGAGGAGGCTGCAGAATCAACAATAACTATTGGATCCAACTGAACCGTCAGACCTGATGGAACAGACAGATCTGAACTGGCCTGGGACTCAACCAATGGATCCGACAAAGTCGTCAAGAGTAGAAGGAGATCTCAACCCATCAGTCGGATCTAACCTGCCTGCTTTAGTGGGGTCAGATCTGGCCAAGGAAGCTGAGGCCCTTGGAGCTGAAGCACTCTGAGCCGAAGCCCCCAAGGTTAGACTCTGATCCAGATCCCTTGGATCAGGAAGCCTGGGCCTATTACATGAATGGTCCCAAGAGGAAGAGTGCATCCTCTTGGGCTCAGAGGAAGCTTTAGAGGTAGTCTCCAAGACCAAGGGGCCCCCTGAATCCAAACCCTTTAAAAAGAGTTTGTTCCTCTGGTCTAGGAGAGCCCGGGATTGAAGCCCGCACAAATGTCAATCTCAAATGGGGCTCTCCTAGACAGTAGACGCACTCCTCATGCATGTTGGTAGGTGCAAGCTTGCAACCGCATGAGGAGCAGCATCTAAAACCCAAAGGTTTCTCAGCCATAACCCTTACACACACACACACACACACACACACACACACACACACACACACACACACACACACACACACACACACACACACAAAACAGAGGGAGATAAAAAAGGGCAGGAAGAAAACCCTGACACCAGCGAAAGCTAATCTGGAGTGAGGAAATCAGACTAAACTACATTAAACTACACTAATGGATGACCATTAACCAAATAGTTGAGAAAAGGACAGAAATAGGGGAAAAAACAGAAAAAAGAAATATTTAACTTTGACTTGCTTGCTCGAGCTACAAGAATCAATGCTCAGAACTGCAGCAAACGAGATTAGATGGTCATGGGTAGTAGGAAGTAAGCAGAGGGAGGAGCTCGAGCTCAGGAGCGGACACTCAAATTTAGCCAGTTTGGATCTGAAGTTGGATCCTAGACCCATCCGTGATCAATAATGACATGAATAGCATCAGATCATGGGAACATAATTTTTGGTGAGACCTATAAAGATTGCTGACTTGCAAGGATTGCTGACCAAAGTATTAAGACAGGAAGTGCAACTGATGAAAAAGCTTATGGTTTCAAGATCAGAAAAATGTTATAATGCATAAAATGTAAGGTAGCACTAGTCTTTGCAATACAACTGGCAGCAAACAAACTAAAAGTTGGAAGTCAAGGTCTATGGCTACATTATGAGATGTCTGCCAGCCCTTCAGTACTAGGGCCTTGGTAGAATGAGAAATAGTTTCCAAATCAGCAGTATGGGCCCTGAATAAATGGGAATGTGTTTCTGGGACCCTGTAATAGCTGTCTGGCTTGGCTGGAGCAGGAGGAAGAGAGTCAGGGGTAACACTAGAGTCAGAATATAAATCATCCAAAACCTCAAGCACAGGAGGAATAGCTAAGGGCCTGTGCTGGGGATTTTTAAGGAAAGTCCGAAGGCGCTTTCTGGAATCAGAATATTCCTGGCCTTGCCACTTGAAATGTTCCCTCATGGTATGCAGAACTTCCCCAAAAGAAATATCCTCAGGAGGGGAGGCCGAGGGGATGGAATCCTCTGCATCCGAGTCCTCATAGGTCTGGAAGAGCTCTTCCTGGCCATCAGAGTGGACAGAGTCCTCAGAATCTTCATCTGACGGAATAGGGTCAGAGGGTTCAATCCGGGGCCTTTTATCAGAAGGAGGCTGGGATCCTCTCTCAGGATGGGCCTGTGAACCTCTAATCATAGAAATTAAGTCAGCAGCCATAGTCATAATTTGTGTCTCTGGAGTAGGCTGAGCTAAGGCTTTAGTAGTAAGATGCTTTGTTTTGCTGGCGGCCTTAGCCCTAGTGTAGGCCTTAATAGACATGGCCATAGGAGGCCTGGCAGCTCCACGTGCAGGAGTGACCTTGTCTACAGCAATGGTCTCGGGCATTTCCTCGGTTTCGGTATCCGGAGGAAAATCAATAACTGGCGTCGGAGTGATATCCGGAATCGGAGTCGTTGGTAATGCGGTGTCTTCGGTTTGGAGCGGTGGAAAAACAGTCTCAGAGGGAACCGGAGCACTCGCGGTAGGTTTTAGCGTGGAGTCAGTGGTAGACGCGGGCCGAGGATGTCGGTCCCGGTCTTTTCGTTTCTTGGGAGTTTGCGATGTCGGAAGTTCCGACGGCATTGTGTAAGCAAATTTTTCGCCGAAAAAATCTTCAGCGAACTCCGCCCGGCGCCTGAGAGTGCACTTGTTGAAGCGAGCACAGGCTACACAGTCCGAGATGTCGTGGTCTGGGCCAAGGCAAGGAAGACAGTAAGAGTGGAAATCCTTATGAGGTATTTGTTTACCACAAGAAAGACAATTGTTAACTTTTTCAGTAATTTCTGACATCGGCTGAGGCAAGAAAAGGTCCCCAGCGGTGCCAGCTTTTGATGACTTCGGAATCGAAGAATACAGGAGCTGACCGACTGGCACTTGCGAACTGCTTCTGCTTCGGGCACCGCGCGGCAAGAAAGACTGACGAAAATGGCGTCGGCTGATGCTTATGTACTCCAGCCGCCCTGACGTTGGAGAGAAATGTGACATCAGCCGACGTCGGACCCAGACTTTGGAATCCGGCCGACCGAGGGCTGCCTGAGGCAGGGCAACCCATATGTTATGACTGCAGTTGCATTCTTGAAGGACATCATGGTATTAAAGAGGCAGACATACTTCCAAGGATCTGCTAGCTACTTCTATGGATCTGATGGCATAAAAGCACAACATATGATGCTATGCCAAGGACAGTTAAACACCTATGGGATAATTGCGGAGTGACAAATGGGAAAGCAAGGCTATGCTTAAAATTTCCCATTAGGGACTGGATCCTAGAACTCACCTACAACCATGAATAATCCAAACCCAACTAACACTGAAACATAAAGGGACAGCCTGTCATTCTGCTATCATGTTACATTAACTATTAAAAAGACATGCATGATTACAGCTAAAATAACACAAAACATAACACAGTTACTTGCTCTTCAATGCCATCTCCTACTTTGTTCTGTACATGGCAGCAAAAAAAGTTTGTTATGGGCTAATCAATACATTCTGTTTTATTTCTGGTGTACATTATGCACAATAATGACATGCTGCACATGACTTACAGCTGTGCATCATAGAAGCATTTGAGTATTAAGACTGATGGTAAGTGTGGCTGGAGTTTACATGTTTTAAGGTAGGCAAGGAGGAATGTCTGAGATCAAGAATAGTGCATTAGTTTGCTACGGAGTTTTTTTTCCCTCAGTGACTGAAGAACAACACCATCACCAAATGTATTTGTCTTGCTCTTGCTTTTCCTTCAACAACTAATACATTTTTTTGAGAAAGATAGCAAAATTCAATGTGTGCAGATAATGAATCCCCTCAAATGATTACTAAAATTTAAAAACACAGAAAAAAAATGTGTAACAGTGAGCAATGCAGGTAAAGTAAACTGAGAAGTGCAAAGGGCATCTGGACATGTGTAACCGTGCTAGGAATTTCACACAAGCAAGAGGAAGCTAACAGCAACGTAAAATGTTTAGAGCAGTTGTGTAATTTAGGAAAATCTCATTATTAAATGTAACATTCGCAAAACATCTCTGTATAAATACATGAGTAACTAGAAATTCTGTGATCTCATTCAAGGCAGATCATGGGCTAATAACAAGCAACATCAAAAGTA